>NW_026261406.1:0-105359 GCF_024610275.1 Lodderomyces theae | reverse complement strand
GGAAACTATTGGCTCTACCTGTGAAGCTGTTTCGTCGTCGTTCTTTTCTGTCATTGTATGATACTTTCAACGAACGCGAAACTGTCAGGGGCATGGGTAAACCCATGCGTTTAAATATCCCTCTGTTGTTGAGGGGAGGTTTGCTCTCTGAATCCTTCCAGGTTTTTTCCTTAATTTAAAATCACAGTAAATTAGTGTCCTCGCTATTGTTTTGAGAAGTGTGGCTGCTAATAAGATCGGAATGTCCCGTACAATTATCTCACTTTAATGTGTCTAAAAACTGAAACTTTAATTTGGCAGATCAAAATGTGGCGTCTGTCATTACACGAACAAATGCACGGCAATCGCTTTGGGGTCAATGCAAAGAGCGAATCACTGCTGCAGGATTCTCTTCCTCCTAAAAAAGGTTCAATTTGTCATTGTAACCACTATAGGATAGTGAACTCACGGATTCTCCAGGCCATATATGATGTTAACAATTTTATGAGATAGAAGTAGTTGGGGTGAATTTATTTTGAATTGCGTCTCACTTTACATAAATGTAAGTTAACGTTGTTCTGATCACATCAGATTAATTAGAATTGCGCTATCAATATCCGATATTTTCCTTTTTTTTTTTCTTTTTCGGCTGCAATGGATTTGTGATCCAAAATATATGTGCACGTGATTCCATAAAGGTTATTCTTCTTTCAGCAATTTCATGTAAAACGAGCCAAAAACTCTTTGCTTCTGCTAATGACTGCCAATAGTTTCAATATGCCCATGAAGGCTCTGGTGGTCCTTTATGTAAGGTTAGGGCCACCATTTACATTGCATGGTTACTGCACTGTTTGCTCGCATTAAAGTTTGCTGTTTTATAATGTTCAATGCATAGCTAATTACATTTATAGTTGTTGCAGGAATCCTGTTGAAATATGTGGGGATATATTTTGGTTCAGTTGTCTGTATTGTAATGGATTTAGTTTCCCTTGTAGTCGCCAACAAGAGTCAATGCACGGGCTGCCCACTATGAAACAAGACCGATCTCCTTGTTGAACTGAAGAAGAATCGATATTTAAGCGATGTAGCAACAACAAAATAAATATGGCTCTGTGATTCGCAAAGAAAAAAAAAAAAAGAAAAAAGGTAAACCTTGAAATCAGTGCACAAGATGTTATTTTACAGGGGGGAGGGAGGGGCGAGATGCTGAGCTTAGGTGGATAATAGGTGTTGTCTGTGGAGGGGGGTGCAAAAAAAAGAAAATAAATAAGAACACAAATCTAGATCCTTTAAATTTATTTACTTTTTTTTTTTCGTTCTATTTTGTGTAATGTAAATTGTCTAAATTTTCTATTGTTTTCACTTTGAGTATTCATCATTCGTATGTGATTGTAGTCAGTCAGTCAGTCAGTCAGTTTATATATATNTCACTTTGAGTATTCATCATTCGTATGTGATTGTAGTCAGTCAGTCAGTCAGTCAGTTTATATATATGTATATATATATATATATATATGATAGCAATTCAGTGAATAATCACATATTCAGATTCATACACACTATGGTGCACGGTTGAAAACTCTTCTCGTATTTGTTATTTCGTATAACAAGAGATATATATTGTTATGGGCTTGAATAACTGCCTTATCAGGAACCCTTTTGAATGCGCCATCATTTCTCAAAGATTTGCCTTTTGTAAACAGACATTTCAATGAAATTCCTAAACTTGAAATTTCACTTCCCTTCACACATAAATACTTGTTTGCTCAGTTCTTCCTCTTCTTCTTCTTCTTCTTCTTCTTTTGGTAAAAATCCAACAGAAAAATTCTCTTTTGAGAGAGATCTCTCTCTATTTTGTTTGTATATGTATATTATGTATGCAACTAATTTATAGAGAAAACAATCACAACACAACAACACAAGCACAACACAAGCACAACACAAGCACAACACAATAATAAGCAGCAAAGGAATAACATTAAAAATAAAAATCATAAAAGCAAATATACACACACACACACACAAACCTCCTATCTAGTTTTCATCTTTCCATCCAGGGTCTGTCAATAAACACACAATTTGTAGACACAGGGACACGCACACACACACACACACACACACACACACACACACACACACACACACACACACACATTTATATCCCCCTTACAAAATCTAATGACACCCTTCCCCAATTACATCTGAACATCTCACAACACTTTTTGCACCGTTCATGAGTGTTTACAAGAACAAAGGTAAAGATGACAATCACGCGAGAAGTATCCTGGACACTGTTGCTACTACTACCACGACTACCGAAAAAGAGCAAGAAGAGACATCGAAAGGAGTAGACTCACACCAATTTGAGATTCCATCACAATCTAGTCATTCGCAAACTACTCCAAGTTTTCTACAATCGCCATACAGAGGTAATGCACAACAACCTACTTCAGGCCAACCAACTCCTTCTCAAAAGACTTCTATCCCTTCTCTATCAACATTGAACGAATCTATTCAACGACCGCAGTCCTCCGCAACCGCCCCTTCCTCGCCTCAGAAAACAATAAGCGATCCGGGTTTATTAATGTTGTTGGGTCCTAATGTAAGTTCATTTCCCTTTTGTGAACTGGCCTTCATCGAGGCAATGAAGTTGAGATCAGAACAAGAACGTACTAAACAAGAGTTTTATCGAGCGGAAAGTGCAAACAAAAATTTAAACATTATGCAGTTGGCATTGCAAGCACAATTGCCGCCTAGCCAAATCAGCCAATTGCTTGCCGGTGGAATACCCGGAAGTGCCGATGACATCAAACAAAGGGAAATGAATGCACGGCTGTCGTATCCAGGTCCATCCCAACAAACCTCGCCTTATCCCCAATCTTTTCTATGGGCAAACCAGCCACCGATTCAACCACGACTCCTGCTGGAGCAACAAATTCAAATGATTCAAGCGCAGCAGAGACAGATCCAACTCAACCTTCAACAGCAACAACAGCAACAACAGCAGCAACAACAGCAACAACAACAACTACAACTTCAGCAGCTGCTACAAGCAGCTCCACCCAATGCAATCTCACAAATACCACAAAAGCGTTCCACAACCAATGATCTGAATATGAGTGCAAGCCCTAGGCAACCAAAGGGCTACAAATTTGGGGGCAATATTGCCTCAAATGCGTCACAAGAGAGACCACAGTCGCCCGCAAAGATTGGTGCTAACGCTGTTGCAAACTTGAATGCCCCCACGACCCCATTTCGTGTGCCTAGACCAACAACTTCATCATCGACGGGCAGGCGAGCCAGAGGGCATCAACGGTACAACTCGATGCCCGTGCTGGCAAGTATCACTGAGAGTACTACTCTGGGTTCAAGAACAAGGGGACCACGACATGAATCACAATCTTCCGAAAACCCTTCGCCTTCCTTGCAGTCTCCGTCTGGCGTCACGTCGACAATTCAAGTAAATCCAATACCGGCTCAACCTTTGCACGAGCAAAAGAAGCAATTGTCACAACCACTGCAGGAATCGATGCAATCTTTTCAGCATGTTATTCAATTCCATCACTGGCAACCTGAATACGGTTCTGCAACAGCAACCAGTTCCACTAATAAACCTCCCAGCCATAAACGCCATAAATCAATTACTAGGGACGATTCATCCTCTGCTTTTCATCAACTTGAATCTAGAAGCCTAGCTTTCAAAACTGGGCTTACTGGGGAGAAAGATGACATCACTGAACTGTCGTCGAGAAAGCGCAAGATTGTCGACACCGTTGATGATGATACTGCTGTAGACGAGGCTGACTTGTCAGCGGATACAAGCTTGGTGGAGACTTCATCGAAAAAGGACGAACTGGCACATCCCCCGTCATCTCGGGGACATTCTCGTCAAGAGCTGAATGTGGGCAGATACCCACATGATATTTTGACTGCTAACAAATAGTTCAAGAATCAGTTTGAAGAAAAAGTTAGGTGCTGTTTTGATTGTACAAGTACTGAATTTGTTCGTGGGTCGATAAACCAGGGTTTTTTTTTATAGACAGCGATTATATTTACTGCACACAATAGAATTAGGTTTCATTTCTAGCTCTTTAGAATTGTCGTTTGAAAAGTAACTTCAAGAATGAATAGCTGCAGTTTTACGCGAAGTCACACTTTGAATTGGAGCCATGATAAGCATCTTTTCACAGGGGATTACAATGTGACCCAACTATAATCACATTGAGCAACTCTACACAAGCCATGAATGTGTTTTCGCATTATTGGATTTCACTTTGAAGATCAGATGAGAGCCCACGCTTCCCTTTTCTACCATTACTAAGGTCATTTTTGCTGTAAGTAAGTACCCAAAATACCCAAAAGTAACAGTGTGACTTCTAATGATAAATATTTTTGCAACCATTTCTTACGAATTTTTGAAACCTTCAAAGAAAATTTGAGAATAAACTTACGCCTAAAGAGGTGTACTCCACGGGTCTCTACCTTCAACCTGACTTCTCTAACGAGGCAAATACATTCATCAATATCATGATAGGATTAAAATCAGCGATATAGACTCGAAAAAAAAAAAAAAAATTAATGGAGACAAAAAAAAGATTGCTCCCAGACAGGGAATTGAACCCTGGTCTACCATGCGACAAACGGTAATTCTAGCCACTAAACTATCTGGGAATTTTTATAAGAAATTTGTTGCTAGGTACTTCAAGACAAAAATAAGTACATCACGCTTGCACTTTTTTTCCACTTATATTCCAATTAGTACTGGCTTGATGGCTATATTTCATGATTCTCCTTACTATAGAAGGGAGGCTCCAGTAATCAAGCCCATTTTTATTAATGTTGGAATGCAGTCGGCTACGTTAATAGTCATGTCAACCACGATCGACATTTGCAAAAAAAAATAAAAAACAAAAAAAAAAAATAAATTAAAAACCAAAAACTAAAAAAAAAAAAATCAATTGTGATTGAAATCGGATCCAAAGTCATTGAGTTTTGGTCTCATCAATACTCACGAATCAGTCCTCATGAGCAGCTTTAAATATTTTACCGATGAAATTATAGAGGAATTTTCTGGAGCAGGGAGCATTGAAATATTCGAGGCGTTGGACTCGTATGAAACCTCGAATCCAGAGACCGAGGAAGAAGTTGTGCTACTCTTCACGGAAATGATCCTTTCGTATGAAGAAGGTGTGTTGAAAGTCGAGCACATTGTTGATTTCCTAAGCCAATCGATCAAGAATGATGATGTTGCACGATTGTTTTGTCAAGTGTTGAATTCATTCCCAGTTACTGAGAGTACACGTGACTTGTTAACAACACTCAGTCAGGATGGCAATGTTATAAAATCGCAAACAATTTCGCTGTATATCAACCCAGACTTTATAAAAGAAACTGATATCGTCCCCAGCAAAGTGTTGTCAAAGTCTTTGAACACAAGGTTGAGAGATAAATTGTATACACAGAAAAAGTACAATTTATTACATGAGGAAATTGAGGGATACTCAAAATTCATTATGGAGATACATTACATATTTGCAGCAGATGACACCGATTTGCAAATTGACTACGCGTTACAAGTTGTCGAGAAGTTGATGGGTCACTACAGTCTCGACCCAAACAGATGTTTGGATCTCTTGTTTGAAGTTTTATCTGAAGTTGTAGTGACCAAGGTTGATTCAATTTTGGAATTCTTTAGAAGAAGCCGATGGTGGCCCGCACAAGAAAGTGACAATTCATCAATAAAATCGCTAAGTACTGGGGGAAGTGGCATCGCCGCCCAGTTAATTGGGTTGAAGATATTGAATAATCCCAGGGCCCACGACTTGCCCGAGCTGTTCAAAGTGATGGTGTCAATTTTCGTCAAAGAGGGCTTCATAAGTTTTGGATCGGTTTATAAGTATATGCGTCCAGACGACACCGTCATGAAGGAGCTTGAAGCCAATTACCATCGAAAAATAGAGGAGGAAGTATTGAAAGCTGGTGCGAGTGCTTTGGCTTTAGCTGCTCCACTCGCAGACGATGAAAATGGGGATGCAAAAGAAAACAAAGGACCCAGTACTCCTCTGGGAAGCAACAATAGTATCCAACTACTGCTAAACTACAAGTATCAATTTTTGAAAGCTTTTCTAAGCAATGGTCTATACTGGCCGTCCATTTATATTCTTTCAGAGTACCCGTTTTTGGCAGATATAGATGACGAAATACCAAGGCTTTTGATTCGATTGTTTGGAGCAATGATTGATCCTTTGTACAAGCAGATATACCCATTTCAAGCTGAAGAGATCATTCAATTACAGGCTGCGAAAGGTGTGTATTTTTCACGAGCTGGTAACAACGTTGTCATCGAGCCTGCAAAGAAAGCGCAGTATTATACCTTTAAGCCACTTAAAAGATCACACTCAAGTAGAAGAATGTGTTATTTTTATAAAGGTTGGACCACCGATTTGCCAAATGTGGAGGATTTTGCTTCTTTGTTTTCGGCTTCGCAGGAAATATTGAAGTTCATTGGATGCAATTTTTCAAAAGATGTTGAGGTGTTTATTAAATTGTGTGACATTCTCCACTCATTTCAATCACAAGAAGGATTGAAAGAAGACATATTCCACTACTTCAGGAACTATATATTTCCAGTGATGCCATTGATACTGGAAAATTCGATTGCAATAGACAAGGCATATTCGATTTTAGCTGCTTATCCAGTAGAGGATCGTTTTAGTGTTTATGGTGAATTGTACAACAATTTGAGAAAGAATAACACAGCAATCAAAATTGCTTACGGGAGTGCTGAGAAGGCGACAAAGAATGTTTTGAAACGATTGTCCAAGGAGAATGTTAGACCAATGATGCGAAGGCTAGCTAAGATCAGCTTTTCCAATCCACTTCCTTGCTTGTTGACTATTTTGCAGCAAATTGAGAGTTATGACAATTTGAACACTTTGGTGGTGGAAACAGCGAGATATTTCAACAGTTATGGTTGGGACAATTTGACCATTGCTATTTTGATTAGACTTAGCTCTGATCGAAGATCGATTCACGATAATGGTATGGGAGAAAGACAGTGGCTCCAATCGCTCGCGTCATTTGTGGGGAAGATTTGTCAAAGGTATCAAAAGGCTATTGACACCAAAATGATATTGCTATATTTGATAAAATCATTTTACATGGGTGAAAGAACAGGGTTGCTCGTTTTGAAGGAGATGCTAATCTCAATGGGCGGTATTCAAACCACTTCAGACTTGACTATTCGTCAAATAGACATGATCAATTGTGGATCAGCTTTGCAAAAAGTGGTTTATAAAACCATTGATGACTTGAGGTTTGATAGAGTCGACTCGGGAACGCATTTGTTAAAGTGCATTCTTGATTTGGATGCAGTCAATGAGTTGATCATCTTGCTCTGTACCATGTACACAGATCTAGTCTATGATGCCGATGAAACCCAGTTGAAAGTGTTGGCCAACAGAGTCGATGATCTAGTCTCGGTGATTAAACTATTTGTCACTTTGGTCTGTTTTTTTGGTGATGGCGATATTGAAGTAATGCCAATAACAGAGTTGCAAGTAAAGTACAATGTGCCTGTCGAATGGGGGTTTGATTTGTGGAGGCAAAAAAAAGATGCCTATGGTCTTTTGGAAAACCAGGGCAAGGAATTGTGTCCTCCAAATTTCCCACCTAGCTTGTACACATTATTTTGGTGTTTAAGTTTGAAGGATGTGAACTATTCCGAATTGTTGTACACTGAAGAGTTGAGCAAGTTACAATCTGGTATCAAAGGATTGCGAGATGCAATCAGTATCAATTCGAGAGACAAGGATTTTCCTAGAGCAACAATTGACAAGTATGTGAAGGATATAGAGGACAGCGAGGCTTTCATTAAAAAGCTACCCGAAGACGAGTTGAGACACAAGAGCTTGGATGAAGCTACTAATGAGAAGATAACTGCCTTATCACTGGAGTGGTTCACCTCAACTGATCCTGAAGTGGTTGAAACATTTATAAAATCGTGCATACTACCAAGAGCAGCCCATTCTTCGTTTGACGCCGTGTTTGCAGCAAGATTTATTTTCAAGTTGCAGGAACAAAATGTTGCAAATTACTCCGCTTTTCCCGTGTTGGAGGCATTGACAAAGAACAAGATGTTGTCGTCAAATTTGTTTTCGTCTACACCCACAGAGGCCGAAAATTTGGGCTTCTTCTTTGCTTACATTTTGAAGCGTTTACACGAATACACCGATGCTGATAA
Source organism: Lodderomyces theae (assembly GCF_024610275.1). Lineage (NCBI taxonomy): Eukaryota > Fungi > Ascomycota > Pichiomycetes > Serinales > Debaryomycetaceae > Lodderomyces > Lodderomyces theae. Next base: position 97,138 of record NW_026261406.1, on the reverse strand, counting down.
AGTCAACGAGTTGCATGTGGAAGATTTTGAAAATTACCGAAACTGGGTCTTTGATTACCATGTTGTGATATTGTCCGAGGTGGAAACCGCATTTGACACACATGAGTATATGTCAAGGAGTAACACTATTACGTTTTTGAAAAACTTGCTTGGCGTTTATCCAGTCGTTGAGGATCATTGCGAGACAATGTTGAGCGTGATTGAGAAAGTGTATACGGAGGAGGACAGGGAGGACATCAAGCTCTCATCTGGAGCATTACTCAATCATCTCAAGTCAAGGGCCAAACTGTGGATACCTATTTGGGAATTTAAATCCATTAGTGAGGAAGAAAAGCAGAAAATAATAGATAGAAAGGATAGGCTCAAAAAGGAGAAAGAAGAGGCACAGACATTAGCTAGAGAAGAGGCGAAACGGAAAGAAAAGGAGGAGCGCGAGGCTCGATTGAATGAAGAAAAGAGGGTGAAGGGAGAAGAGCTTAAGAAAAAGATTGCTGCTATTAATTACGGGTCCCAGTCGAGATTTCCCAGCAGGCCATCTAATAGAATTGCTGAAACGTCAGCCAAGGGTAAATATGATGAGTATCAATCAAACAATGATGATAGAATGGATGTTGACACGAATGGAGAAAAGACAGATGCCGCATCAGGTGATTCCAATGATGTCAAGAATGGTGCTGTGTCAAAGGAGCCGGAAATCAAGAAGGAGCAAGCTGGAGCTGAAAAGGTGAATGAAAGTGACGAAGCTGAGGAGGTAGAATCTAGACCACCAAAGGAAGAAACCGATGAAGACAAAGCAAGGGCAACCAAGACTGACGAGACTGTGAATGAAGAGGAGGTTGTAAATGGAGCACGATCTGGTGTAACGGAAAAGCAAGATATGGATCACAAAGATAGCACTGAGGAAGGGAAGCATGACGAAAATGTTCAGGAAGCAAAGCAGGATGATGCTACTGAACAAAAGCGTGGAGAGACTTCTAAACAAGACACACCCACCAACGAACTTTCAAAAAAGAGACAACCACTTCCACCGCAAAGTGCAGTTACAAAGGGCACTAAAGTTAAGCAGAATCCTATCACTAGGAGAGCTCCATTGCCTCCACAAGAAAAACTTTTACCTGGTGGAGACCGATCACCGCGATTTGGCCCTAAAGCACCTGGCTTAGGGTCGGGACTGGGTCCACGTAGAGTTGGAGAAAGCTTTGGTCTCTCCGGACATAATGCTCCGCCACCACCACCGCCGCCGCCTCCGCCTCCGCCGGCATCTCAATCCCGCTCAAACTCTGGTGTCACTCGTGCGCCATTTGGTCAGAGAGAGCTGCTGCAGCTGCTGCAGCAGTATGTACTGTCGTCAAGGTCGCGTGGTGGCTTTGACAATAGACGTGGAAGAGGGTTTGACGGTCGTCTGCAGATTGGCGAGCGTGGTGGTGCCAATGCTCGCTTCGGAGAAAGACAGGGTAGGAACGACGGGAGTGGATCTGATGGAGCATACGAAAGTAATACTAAAAGAAGAGCTGATGGACAAGGAGGGAGAGGGTTTGAGAAAAGACATAAATATTGAAAACTATTGATATAGAATTGAAGTAGTAATGGAAATACACTTAAAATAATAAAGTTGATTGATTAGTCAACGCCGTCTATTGTAAGGGGGGAATTTAGCTCTTCATCTAGAGCAGCATCAAATTCCGCATCTTCATTACTATAATCTTCAAAACTTGACTCATCATCTTTGGGGTTGAGTTTGGATTTCTTTTGCAGTGGTTGCATTTGCTCTTCCTTTTGCAAGTTATCGAGAAACATCTCTATTCTTTTCAAATTCTCCTCATGCCATTTCAAGTGTCGCTTCAAATCGTATTCGCGCGCAAATACCCGATCACATTTAGTTTTTGGACATTTGATTTTGATGGAGCAGTCATTCAGAATCACGTCAATTATTTCAGATGACTTGGTTGAGTACTCTGATCCATTTGGTTTCAACACGGTGACGGACTGCTGCGCCTCTGCAGTAGTTGTTGACTTTGACTCATGATTGAACAAGCTCTTGATATCGCCACCATTTTCACTACCGGGAGATAAGGCCGTATTGAGCTGTTTCAAACTCGACATTTCAAGTCTATTCTGACCAACTCCGTTGTTCTCTTCTATAGTCTCAGGGTGAGCTTGCAATTCCTCAGGAATATTTCCATCGTGATATTCATTATAATGATCAATTAAAGCCGCCTTTTTATTGAACTTGCCGATATCACAATAGTTGCACTGCCAGACTTTGATCGCTTCATCATGGCTCAACATGTGTGATTTTAAACCTCGTTTACCCACACAGCCTTTGCCACAAACGGGACATTTGACTCTTGGGTGTTCTTGCTTGACATGGAATTGCAAAGCAGACCACGTTTTGCAATTGACAAAACATCCAGGATGGTCACATTGATATGCTGGGGATTCTCCATGGTGCTTCAACTTGTGTTGAGCAAGTTTCGAAGGACGGGTAAAAGTCTTGTCGCAAAGGGTACAAGTTAATGTCTTTTCGTGAACCGAGAGTATATGGTGTCGTAGTGATTGATGCTTGTAAAATGATTCATCACAGCCTTGATGCGTGCATCTGAAGGACTTGGTATGGGTGATTTCGTGCCGTTTCAAGTGTTGCACCGTGTTAACGCCCTTCCCACAAGTCGAACAGTGAAATGGCTTGTCTCTTGAATGTGAAACCAAGTGAGCATCTAAATGCGATTTTCTTAGAAACGACTTGTCGCAGTTTGGGTAAGTGCAGGCAAACGGTCGACTTCCAGTATGTGATCGTAGATGTTGATCTAGTAATGATGGTCTATTGTATGCCTTGTCACAGTTTTCAAACGTACAGTGATATCTCTTTGGTCTGGAACTTCCTGAGGATTTGGAGGCAATAGATAGCGTCTCGTCTTCGCTCATCATGTGTTGAGTTTCGGGATTACAATAAAATTTCTAGATGCAGCTAACAAAGCTATATCCTCATCGCGTAGAGTGACGCGGTGTATTTGTGTGTTTGTGTGTGTGTGTGTGTGTGTGCAAAGTCAGAGTCAAGCCTTCAAGATGAATATTTTTTTTTTTTTCTTCAACCTTCCCGAGATGATTAAGCTGTGGGTTGGGTCACTAGCAAATCGATATCTCTCTTGAGTGTATCGGAGCATCACTAGGGGCTGTAATAAAGAGCTAATTGTTAGAGAGACACTTCACCGTCAGAAAGACCTAAAGATGAAATATCCAAGGGCGCAAAGCATGATGTAGGGTTTACTTAACCGACTTACCAACCGCCGCCGCAAAAAAAAAAAAAAAACCTCATTACTTTACCCGATGTAATTATCTCCGGATTTACACAAACCAAAAGCCTGCACAATGACAGTCGAGAAAAGACTGCTACATGTACACTACATTAAGAAGCAACCCAATTCTTGGCGGCCCCAATTGTAAGTGTAGTCGTGACCCTTTCAAATAGGTTCAGGTCATACAGTCAAGTCCGGTGTCGGTAGTAGAGAAACGGCAACTGTCGGAGTAATGGGAACCGAATATCCGACCCATTATCCGAACGGTGAGAGTGAAATTGTATTATTCAACGACACACCGAGGCAATCCTCATCTGGAAACGGCAAGAATAAAGTTGACTACTTTATTTGGATATAATTAGTCGTCAGATGTGTGTTTAATCTTTCCTGGGCTGTGTTCCAAATGCACTCTGAGTAGTTTTCTTAGCCTTACTGCGCTGGGGAGAAAAGGAAATGCATTGTGATGGACGCAAAAAGGAAAAATGAGAATAACCAAACATCTACTTTGTTGAATGACCTGTGGCACCTTTACTTTGTAGTTACTTGGACCACTAGTCCTTATGCTGTACATCTTATTACATTCTCTGGTCCAGGATGTTTGTGCTACAGTGGAGCACATATTAATATGTGTGTTGATTTGATTAGGTAGTAACACAGACGTAGATTTAGATGTACAAGTAGAAGGGGCTAAAGAAAAAATAACCAAAAATAATAAGGAAAATTAAACAAAGATTTATCTTCAACAAAAAAAAAAAAAAAAAAATAAAAAAAGAGCAAAGAATTCAACCACCCCAAACTTTGTTGAACCACAGCAAATTCCAATTACACCTTTCTAAGATAACCGACGAATCAGAGGCTAAACAATCAACACACCTTCTATCAAGAGAAGCTTACTTTTATAAGATCCGTGCTAATTGTCAACCTAGAACCCAACGTTACTATATCGACCTTGAGATCGCATTACATTAAATTATGGGTATCAGCAATCCAATTCCAAGGAGTTTAAAGAGCGAGTCACGGTATGTACGCACAGAAACACACACACACACACACACACAAGCATTGTAAACTGAAGTATACTAACATTCACCCTTTAGAAAAGCAGCAAAGACGTTGGCGTCGTTTATCAAGCCCAATCAGATCGCCGGGCCTGACCAAATTATCCCCCCTCGGATCTTGAAGAATGCCAAAGGGTTAGCCGTCATCACTGTTTTGAAGGCAGGATTTCTTTTCTCAGGTAGAGCAGGATCGGGCGTTATTGTTGCACGTTTACCCGATGGCTCCTGGTCGCCACCGTCTGCAATTGTTACTGCAGGTGCTGGGGCGGGAGGTATGATTGGTGCTGAATTGACTGATTTTGTGTTTGTTTTAAACACAAAAGCTGCTGTTGACACATTTGCGCAATTGGGTTCAGTCACCTTGGGTACGAATGTTTCAGTTGCAGCTGGGCCTTTAGGAAGAAGTGCAGAAGCAGCAGGAACAGCATCATTGAGTTCAGTTTCTGCCGTTTTCGCATATTCCAAGACAAAAGGTTTGTATGCTGGTATCTCATTGGAAGGATCGGTATTAATGGAGAGAAGAGAAGCCAATAGAAAGTTTTATGGAAACAATTGTAAGGCAAGAAATATTTTAGCGGGACAAGTTGACACACCACCGGCATGTGACTCACTTATGAGAGTGTTGAATTCAAGAGTGTTCAGTAATAGATTGGACTATGATGAGGAGGACTTTTATGACGATGACTACTACGATGACATTCCTGATGAATTTTCCGACACTACATCTGAGTACTCGGAACGCCGTCGTGGAAGTTTAGTTGGAGCACGAGGACCAGGAGGAGGATCAAGAAGAAGAAGGAGATACTCGGATGAATACTCAGACGATGATTATTACTCGGATGAGGACGATCACGGTCGCGGACACAGTAACGGGCGAAGAGAACGGAGATATGACGACTACGATCATGGAAGAAGGGACAAGAACTATGATGATTACGATGGTGGAAGAAGAGGTGGGAGGTCACGTACAAACACTGCCTCGAGTGTGGGAGGAAGTGCCGGTTTGTCATCTGGTGGAAGAACAAGGACACCTTCTACCAGTAAGACTGGCTCTGCGTGGGAAGACGACATATATGATTCAGGCTACAATGGTAAAACGAGATCGAGGGGTAATAGTGATGTCGATAGACTAAATGCTCGCTTGGGAAATACCAGACTATCACCAAATAGAACAAATGGAGAAGCCCCATCAAGACCGCTGACTCTTTCCAAGCCCAATTTTGGTGGTGCACCGAAAACAAATTCAAACCAAGCTATTGCTCTATATTCATTCAAAGGAGAACAAAGCGGTGATTTGCCATTCAAGAAGGGAGATGTTATCGACATATTGAAAAAGACTGATACCGTTGATGATTGGTGGACGGGTAGAAATAATGGAGTAACTGGTATTTTCCCTGCAAACTATGTTGAGCTTATTTAGAGCGGGTGCAGTGAAGTGCTGAAGAACCATAGGATTGGTTTTATCTATGTATATTACAGATTGTACTTTATATAGAAGGGTGAAGAAAAGTAAACATGGATTCTCTCTACTTTGATTGCGGTGTTTGTTGGGGAAGATTGTTAATTTTGATTTTGAATACAACTTTGCACTTTAATTCTTCAATTAACTTCTTGATGCCCTCTCCAATGTTTACTCTATCTTCCCTCTGGGCATATTGTAACTTGACCACATGAAATCGAGTCAGCGGTCCTGTCGGAGCAAATCGGAATGATATCAACTCACCCAATTGACGAAATATTTCAATTAACAGTCTTTTTGGTATAAACAGTGGGATCCCATACAACAGAATTACTTGTTTTTGACGCTTCATCAATTGTGGCTTCTTATACTTTACTAACTGGAAACTGTACTCTTTAAATGCATTTATAATCTCATGATTGGTCACGGAGTAAAGCCATTCGGGCGACGACAAGACAAGTTGAATCCCAATTACTCGATTGACTTGCTGCAAAAACCAATATTGATATTTCTGGTCTTTGAAGTGGACAACAATTCCCTGATAATGGCCAAGAACCTGATAGAAGTCAATGTACGGATCCAACTCTTCCAGTAGCTGGGCCAAGATCAATGTTCCATACTCCAATCTCAAGTATACGAGAACGTATTCGGTCCAGTTGGGAGACAACTTCAACTGCCACTGAGCAGTTGCACATTGCAGAGTGTCAGTGGCAGTGCTCTGATTCAGGTAAGTGCTCACGTCAAGTAAGTGACGGGTGATCGCTATGTTTCTTGTATAGTTGTGTTGAGCGTTGAATGCTTCCTGCTTTGTATTTCCTCCTTTCCTCACTTCTTCAGCCTGACCGGCTAGGTCATCATTCCGGAATCTCAGAGATATCACGGATCCGTCTTGTTTATCTGAAGATACCTCACAACTGGTTGCATTTTTGAACGGAGAGGGTGGTTGCAAACTCGAGAACCGACAACTTAAAGTGACATCTGCAGTTGGAGCAGTTGAAGTTGGAGTAGAAATGGTCAGTGGCGGCTTTTGAGCATCCTTTTTGCGACAACCAAAGATGGCCCTCATGGTTGTGCGAAACACGGCAATCGTGTTCCCGGTTGAAACCATGATATGTGGTTCTTGTTGTTATGGAATATTTTGGTTGTAAAAAAAAAAAAAATAATAATTAAAAATAAATCAATTAAGTGTACACAAATAGAGGAGCAGATCAAAAAAATTTAGAAATTAGAATAAAGCACGAAATGTCGCTTAACTTATCGGTTCCCAAATGAAGGAGCTGGAGCCAGAGTGTACAGGTTTCGCAGACAGTTACAAACAAACAACACTTTAACACAGTCGAATCAAATGGTTTGCATCTATTCTAGTTTAAAAACATTCTCAACAAAGTGACCAACAATGACTTTCCCTTCATCAAAATTTGGATCTGCGTGTCTAACAATAGCCCCAGCATGGGTTGCCGTGGTATGCCTCAAGATTATAGGAAACTTCTGCCATCCCAAAGTGTTTAATTTTTCAACGGCAAACTTTTGTGAATCATCTAATGTAATAGGTGGGAAATTCGAAGATGAATGTGACACTTTCCAGTTCATGGCCCCGTACATGTCCTCAACAATAGTATCTTGCTCATCTTCCAACTTATTCGACAAGTTGGTGAACAACGATGTGTTTTCGTTGTATTCGTACAAATGAGACAAATTGTTTGACTTTTCACTGTGGAAATGGCGAAGTCTATTCAAAGTTTGAATTCGCTGGTAAATTGAAGAAACAACAAATGATAGACCCATTATTGGAGCATATATTGCGATTGTTCCTATCAACTTGCACCAATTCAAGGTTTTCCAGAACAATCCACGACGAGACGACGCTCCATACGTTTGTTCCTTGGATTTTTGTTCAAAGTAAAATGGTTTCGAAGCATCAATGACATTTGGCTCATAGCCCTTGATATATTCAGCAGTGATGTTTTGGGGGAATTTGTTGTAAAGTGAATTGACTGGGTCAGTCAAGGATATCGAAGAAGTAAACCAGCAGCACCGCTTATCATTAACCACGTTAGCATACAAGGATTTGTACTTGAACTGCTTCAACGCCAAGTAGAATACTGAATTTGGGTCAGCCATCCATACCAAAAGTGGCTTGCTAAACTCCCCGACTTTGTCTTTAAGAAAAAATTGGGAGCCGGTGATGGCCAAGAAATGAGGGGCAATATTGTTGTACAACCGTACTGAAAAATTTCGAGTGTGTGGTTTCAGAACACCAATATGAGGAGTGCAAAAGGTTACAAAGTTGACTGGTTCAATTTTGTCAAAGTAACCTTGTTTTAGCAAGACCCCTATGGCATATCGAGATATTAAACCACCTAACGAGTACCCAATAATGGAGAATTTCGTCACTGTATCCCCGTTTTCTCTTACTTGTTGTGTCTGCTCTAATATCTCATCAGTTATTCGTTTCCCATTGACGTCAATACCATCATAAGTAAGGTACCCTGAATGTGATCCCGTTTTGTACACTAGCAATTTGCTTCCGTCATCTGGTTTAACGTTTTCGATAAGCTGTTTCTCAATATAAGCTAAATGTGATGAGTTACCCCAAACACTACACTTGTAGTTAGTAATGCTTGAGCGTGCGAACCACAGGCTGTGAAGCTTTAGCATGTGACAATAATTGAACGTACCCGTGTACTAATATAACCAAATGGTAGTTGACCATCGCGATTGCTGAAGGAGCGAATGACTTGTGGTAAAGTGTTTTGGCAGGGTTGACTATTTAAATATCTTAGAGACAGGGATTCACTGGTGAATCTGTATCAACTACCAAAGTTTAATTCGTCTATTAATTGTCTTATGAAATTATTTACATAATTAACGCCGGTATGATTTTATATTACCCAAAAGAAAAAAAACAAAACAAAAAAACAAAAAAAAAATAGAACTCAAAACGTGCAAACTATTTTTCCTTAACTCCTTTAAACTCCACCGCACTGATATTGATAAGAAAGAGACTGGTGAAGGCAAACATATCAAGCGCCATAAAGTTGTATCTACGTAGGTTGGCCGCGCAAGGTTGACAGAAGCGGTAAATAGGAGTTTGTAGCCCTTTTAACAACTGTTGGGAGGGGGGGGGGGGATGGGTGCACCAAACTGGACCAAAAAGAAACCGTTGTTTCCTTTTTGTGCACTCTCCATAAATAGATAAAAAAGATTGTTGGGGGAGCACGCGATAGACTGGATCTCTACTCAGTTTATGCTCGCAGGGGTGGGGGTTATACGCTATAGCTTGCGTAGACAAAAGTTCAAACGAGCTACTGTTGCTGTAGTAGAGTGGAGTTTACGCAATGATATGAAACCACTCAAGCTCTATATGGTTCCTTTTACTTTGCTAGTCTATATACAAGGTGTAAGAAGTGAGCCATTCGCGACCTCCATCAAGTGGATATATATCATTCACCGCTTGTACACTATTTCACAAGCAGCTTTGGATTATAACACCAGTTGCAACTCCAACGTTTAACGAGTCCACGATGTCATCATTTTCTCTGTACTTTTGTACTCCAACAAGAAAATCACTTCTCAACTTCATATTGGTCCTCACCCCCTTTCCCTCACTACCGATAACCAACATTACTGGAGTTCGCTTCAATACTGTTTTCAAATCCCCTAGGTTAATGAATTTATCCTTCAAGCTCATTTCAACCTTGTAATTCTTATCTTTTAACTCATCAAGATTTGATTCATCAGGTTTTGCACTTGTGCTAATTACATTCCAGCCATTCTCACGTACAGAGTCAATAAACTTTAAGCTTCTATCAGTTTGGTAAATATCAATAAGATCCAACGCCCCGGACGAGGCTTTATTGGCCACAGGGCCCAATTTTGCAGTAGTGTGGTCTGGTATAACAATGAAATCAACACCAAAGAAGTATGCAGTTCTCAAGATAGAACCCATGTTCTGAGGATCTGTGATTTCGTCCAAGTATAAGGCCAATGGAAAAAGCTCATCCTCGTCTTGCTTTCTCAAGACAGATCTTTCTTTTTCCACATCCACCCCATCTTCATCTTCAACCGTGATCTTGTAACTACCATTTTCTACATGGCCACAGCTTTTGATATAAGGAACATCCAAAGCTTTCGTTTTCAATACCAAACCGTTGTGGACTCCGTTCTTGGACAATATATTTAACGCATTCTTGTCCCTCACTTGCTGTACCTTGACACCGTACTCTTTTTTGGCTTGTTTGATGACTCCATTATCATCATCGGCATTGAATGTGTAAAGACCCAAAATTGGTCTTTTGCGAGCTTGCAAGACAGATTTTATAGGATGAGTACCATAGACAAATTCGAAAAAAGTACTCAAACCTCCACTATTTGTGCCACTCTCCATAACCTCCTTAGCACTTGGCCCGTTGTAGTTGATTTCTTCTCTTGACCTTTTGAACCCCTCTGTTGACTCCAACTTTTGTTTTTCATGAGCCTTCTTCATCTCCCTGTACCTTCTTTGCCTTGCAACTTTCTCCTGCAAAGCTTTCCGCCTTTCGTCAGGCATATGTCCATACTTGCGCTTGAAAAACCTATCCTTACTGATTCCCTCTTGTTCCCATGGCTTTAACTCCTTTTTGGCAGCAGGCAAATTCTTTTCAAATGATCGTATTCCATTCTTGGGATTTGCATGATGAGGACGATAAAGCGGCTTAACGTCTTTGCTTTTGTATAGTGTCGTGAATTTCGAAAAGTGTCTTCGTACTTGAAACTGCAAATACATTGTGATCGATCATAAAGAAGACAAACCTCACTCTGTAAGTGATCTATTATGTCATCGGGTAAAAAAAAAAAAGTGTGCGGCGTTTGCCCAAGAGAGAAAATTAGGAATTCTAGCAATCATCAATTTTTCATCATTTTGTTTTTAAATTGAGCAACTGTACGAACTTTGACATTTCTGCTTGCAATTAATTTGAGCTCGTTGTGACTTCTATTTAGAAGAATGCCAGTTTGATGTCGACTACAATGAAGATATTGCGTCCACCTGTTGGTTGGCTACGATGCACCTATCAGTGAGGACCGAATCAGTTTTGCATTTTTGTCGCGTTCATCGAAGTGGGTCGTACACCATCTTCCACTTACCATTCACCAATTGGATAAGCTCATGGGGCACCTTTTATGGAAATGGGTCGAACCCAAATACAGTGTTGACTTATGTTCTGTGGTTGGCTCTTTTTTTTTGTTTTTTTTTTTTTTCTTTTTTTTGCCCTTTTCCATTTGATTGAAAGGCTTTCTCCTTGGGACTGGCTTTTGGGAGTATACAAAGTGTACTCATTATCGAAAAATATTTCGTCCAAGATTAAGATGAGGTGATCCCTCGCGGCCATGAATCTATTGGTGTATTAGTTGGTCTAAACATTTACACGTCAACTTTAGTTTTGACTCTTTTGTATACATTGAGAATCTACAATTTGTAGATTTGTTTGTGTTAATGCTAATCAATTTGTAGGCTCTGTTGAATTGAGTGCTCTATATGATAATTCAAGACTGATAAATATGTCTATATGCTATCTGAATACGTTGCAAAGTAAACACAACTACGATAAAACACCCTTGGTGCTTGGCACGTCATCTTTACCAGTCTTGGAAGTTGCTTCCTTAATGGCAATTGCCAATGCCTTGAAAGCACTTTCAGCTCTGTGATGGTCATTAAAACCCCTCAAGCAATCCACGTGAATGGTGATAGAAGCCAGCTGTGCAAAGCTTTCTAAAATGTGAGGGATCATTTCCGTGGATAAATCACCAATCTTTTCTCTTTTCAAACCCAAATCGATTACAGCGTATGGTCTATTGGACAAGTCAACGACTGCTCTGCTCAATGCCTCATCAAGTGGTGCGTATCCGTGACCAAATCTCTTTACACCTTTGATTGGGCCTAATGCCTTGTTGAATGCAAGCCCCAACGCAATACCAACATCTTCACTTGTGTGGTGGTCATCTATGTGTAAGTCTCCAATACACTCGACAAGTAATGACCAGCCTGAGTGCTTGGCTAATGCATGGAACATATGATCAAGAAACCCAATACCAGTTTGAATGTTGATTTGTTGGCCTCCAGTGTATTGAGCAGCATGTTCCTCCTTTTCATTTTTCTTCGGAAGAATAGAGTGAGCTATACTGACAGGTCCTCCGTCTAAACTAATTGCAACCTGTATTTTTGTTTCATTGGTGTCTCTTTTGATGAAAGCTTCTCGGCGTTGTTCTGACATTTTGGTGTGTTGTTACTAGTTGAAGCGTAAAGAAATTTGGGGAAACAATCATTCACCTAATCAATCGGGGGCTCTAGACTGAAAATAAAATTTTCGGTTCAGTCATTTATTGAGTGCGTCGTAAGTTTTGTAGTTGCGACACTACACTTTACACAATGGTCGCTAACAGAGTACGGCCCAGAACAGCTGTAAACACAATTTCACTTGAGCAGACTTTTACTTGTTTCAATAATGTCTTGAGTTTGAGCTTTGAGACGATCCAATTGCAGACAGAACCATGTACAGCAAAGTTTCAGCGTCAGCAAGTGCGAATCTTTCTCGTTTGGTTGTGTTTTACAAAATATCAACAAAATAAACAATCTCCTCCACCCGAGAAGATCCAATTCTCGGGGAACCCAAACAGAGGCCCATCAAGGTCGCTAACATGTACACATATATGGAATACCTACAGAAGTGCTTTTACAAAACCACCAATTGGAATGAGGATAACATATTTTCCAATGTCACAGCAACCTCCGACGCTCTACTCAATTTCCCCATACCCAATGGCTTGAAGTTGGACTCTTCATCAAAGTCAACTGACTACCTGGCTTCCTCGTTTACGCTATCAAATTTCCGCCAAATAAATGGCTCCCTAGCCTATTTGTACTCTCTGACTCCATTGATCAACACAATGGGTACAAAGGATATATCTTTGCAAGATGCAATAGCAGGATTCAGAATAATAGAACCCACAATGATGCCAAATTATGCACAAGATGAGACAGATTTGACCAACACCCCCAATAAAAAACCCATGCTACTATACGGGCGTATGTACTTCCCTGGTTCAGCGTTGGAGGCCATGATTATCAAAAGACTTAGCGAAAACACCCAGTTTTTGATCAAATGTGTAAGCCATCCACAATTGGAGAAAAATGGAACTGTCATTGTTTATTTGCAAAATAATACTGCAAAGTACCTGAGAGAGCTCATTTACTCAACCAATGAATCCTTGATTGGAGTGAGGTGCCTATACAACTGGGGCACCGCGATATCCAAATCCATCAATCCGCATCTAGTACCAAAGTTTGAAAATTCAGTGGTCTCGCTAGGGACAGAGTTGTGGTTTGCAGCGAGATCTATGAGTCCTGGGCTTTCCACCGCATTAAGATATTCGACAAGATCAACATCCACTGGGAAACCACTTACAATGACGTTGGCAGTTAATCCAATTTTGGGCCATGTGTCTCTGACATACACAGTGAAGACATCGGTTGCGTCCACATTTTGCTCCAAATATGACTTCAACTTCTTCTCCTATGCTAGCAATTTATCCCTTGGGTTCGAGTTGTACAGCTACGCACAGAGAAAAACCCCAACCCCACCTGCCATTTTGAATACTGTTGAAGAAGAAGATTCAACATCTCATTTAAGACATAACATGGATGGTAGCCGACGGATAAGAAAAGGCTCATACAATCTGCGCAACAGGGCGCATTTCGACACGCACACAAGGGACTATCACACTCATGAACCACTTCAACACAAAACCACAAGCAGTACGCCTACCCACAATAGTGTAGTGGTGACTACAGCATTCCAGAACTTGGTGAATGAGAGTGATTTTTCGAGCGTTTTGAAGGTGTCTACAAGCTTACGAGACAACAGCGTCAGATTGTTGTGGGAAGGTCGGTTGAGAGATTTTTTGATCAGTGCTGGAACTAGAGTATCATGGAACCCAGTAACAAATACCCCCGAAGTGAATAAGCTAGGTATCACGTTATCGTATGCTTTCTAGAGATGTTTCTAGATGTCGATTAGATTATTATAGACGTTACGAAATTAAAAGTGCGTGGTAGCATAGTTAGTAGTGAGATTCAAATTTTTTCTTTTTTCTTTTTTCTTTTTTTTTTCATTTTTTCTTGAAAAGTTGGTGAAAGGGCTTTTTCAACTTACACCACGCTTATCAGTCGCTACGAATGTCAACGAGCAAGGAACTTTTTGACTTGGTGAAAAGCTCAAGGCTAGCTCAAGTAGCGAAACCTCATCTGAAGAATATCAGGGTTCAGTCAAATATCCCCACCCACCAGACAATTTTCACACCATCCTCAAGCGCATATAGATCAAACTATGGTTTGAAAACCGCATTACCTTCAAAGATTGGGAAGTCACATATTTCATTCAACGATGTGGACAACTACAAAGGCATGCCTGATGTCGAGAAAAACTCCGGACACCATTATACTCAGTTGATGTTTCAAGAGTTGGGAATGCCATTGAGAACCCACTTCACATCTCAAAACCCATTATTCCCACACCCTTCTAACAAGAGCAGCAAAACACAAAGAGAAGGAAGCTTGACCAATCTTTTGAATTTGAATACCAGAGCAAACACAGAGTCAGTGGTAAAGGTTCTCAATAATAATCCAAAATTGTATCAAAATTTTAGACATTATGTTGCAAAAAACCACCCAAAGGTTTTGCTCACCACCACTCCCCAGTCTGAGATTATAGCGTTGGTAAAAGACTTTTTAAGGAATTCACAACAAGTTTCAAAGAAAGAAAATACCGTGCACGATAGATCGAGAGACAACACTTACAATATTCAAGGTACAGGTGGGTTTTCCTACAATCAAAGAGGACGACTTCAAAATACTCCCAACGGTATCAGAAATAACACAGTTACAACTGGTAGAATTGTGGGAACGAAAGAAGCCGCAATCGGAGGATTCGTTGCCAATGTAATTGATCGTTCTATTGCCTTGCAAACCAATTACGCTAAAAACTACCCTGGAAAACAACCCAGACAATTCACCATGCCTTTCAAGATTAACGAGGCCGAATTATCCGAGGATGGTTCTGTACGATTATTTGCTGAGGGTATCAAGACTGGGAAATGGTCTGATGCTGATGAGAGATATCCTACATCTGGTTCTTCATTTGCCAACTCATCGGAAAGAGTTAAAGCCGACGACGAAAGCTTGGAAAGTTTGCTCAATTTGATCCTTCCTTCCAAGTAAAATAAAAACTAGCCCTGCCATTACTTGTATAAACCATGTAAATAAATGTTAGTCGTGATATAAAACGAGGTTTTTTTTTTTCGTGATCAAGCAGCGACGCCATTGTCGTCGTTTTGCCTGGTCACCGAGCCTTGCGATTCATCTATCTTCACAGCGGGGCTTTCACTCTTTTGAGGCTCTTGGGGTTCAGAAGTACTCCCAACTTCAACTTCAACAACAGCATTTTCTCTTGCAGGTTCTGATTTCACCGCCGAAGGATTTGTATGCTTTTCAACAGATTGATCTGCCTCTTTGGCCCTTTTCTTTTTGGGGTATTTCTTAGGTTCTACTTTTTCTTGAATAGTTGGTATACCAGTCATCTTCTTTTCTTCCTGATTTAAAGACACTCGCGCAGTTTCAGCCAAGGCGGCATCAAGCTTCCCATCTACTTGATACCAAAGTTGGTAAGGGTTTACTCGATTCCCGGTCTCCAATATGTGCTCCATCTTTTTGCGCACCTTGTCAACAGGGTCCAAACTGTTGACAAAAATCGGCACGAACTTATTGGGGACCCCATGAATTGTAAACGATACACTTGAGTAGGAATAGACAGGTTCACTTGGCGGTATGAACGACTTTGGGGCTGCTTTTTTAGGAGGAGGTCCTCTACGTTTCTTTTTACCTCTTCTTGGAGGAGGCGCCCTTCTTTTCACTGGCACCGTGGACTCTTCCTCGAACTTTTCTTCTTGAATAGTAGCATCTCCTTGATCGTTTTCTGCTGCATCCGCCATAGTCGAGCCTTCAATAGCACTGGGACTCTCTTCTTTGATATTAGCATCGTCGTCGTCGTCGTCGTTCGTGGCAAAGAATACCTCTCCATTTACTTCTCCAGCCATTTTATCCTCCTCTTCAGTGACAGCCTTGTTTTTCTCTTTCTCCTCTTCTTCTCTCTTTCTGTCAGCCTCTTGTTTCTCCTTCATCTTCGATTGATATTGGCTAAGCTCAGTCTCGTATTTATCCATAGCCTTTTGGTTATGAATCCATAAAAAGCTTACTAAAATGTCCTTATTGTCGCCGTTATCACCATTATCAGAATTAATTGATGTAGATGGCTCCATCACTTCACAAATTGCAAATTTTGGAAACTGAAATCGGACATTTGGATTCTCAAGAAATTCAAACAACACAGTGGCGTTGACGATATACTTCTCTTGGAATGCTGTCAACTTTTGGTCCTTGGGGATATCCTTCTTCAAGATCTTCTTTTTCTTGTCTTGTTGGCCAATCGCCGATGGTGAAGTTCGAAGGTCTTGCTGAAGGGTCCGAGAGTCGATATTTTCTTGCTTGACTGAGGATTGACCGGAACTCATCTGAGAAGGAGCTTCAACACTCGAATTCGCTCCGACAGCTTCAACTTCATTATTTGAAGGGTGTCCATCTAACGATGGTCCTTGTCTATCATGACTACTAGTCGCGTTTTCTATACCGTTTCCCGTTGTGGATGAATCATTCTCTTGCAGTGCTTGCTGCTTAGAGTCCTCTTTCTGATCGTGGCTCGTATTAACGTTGCTGCGGTTTTCTTCCAAACGACGCTCTTCCACAACTTCATTGTCTATTTTTGCGACAACCTCGTTGATAGTTTCTTCACTATGTGGTGGGTGTCCCAAACACTTAGCTTCTCGGATGTATTTCTGAAATAGCAGAATTTGAGAAGTCGTAGCACGGCCACTGGCCACCTCATTCATCAAATCATTCAAAGCTTTGTTTTTAGACCCGATATAATTAAGATTAGAGATCATTCTTTGGTTATCGGGTGACTGCAAATCTCCGTGAGTTCTTGCGATGGGGGGAGACGGCGTCATCGATATCGTTTTGGATTTGGTATCTTCTTCAACTTTTACAAGGTTCACATCCTTTTTGCCTTTCAAGCTTGCTTTTGAAGCCTTTATCGAACTTTTAGAACCTTCACGCTTTTCGCGCTTTTCGCGCTTCTCCTCATTGGAAGTGTTTGACTTGAGTGGCGCAGCTTGACCCTGTTCCTCTTTCCGTTTAAGTAATTCCTCTCTCTTCTCAATCTCCTTCTGAATCTTTCGCTCTTCCCGCTCCTTCTGTTCTTGCTCACGCTTAATCTTTCTTTCTAGCTTCTCCTGCTCCCTTTGTGCCCTCTTTTCTTCTCGTTCTCGTTTCATCCTTTCCTTTTCTTCTTTGGTATCGCTTCGTTCATCCTTGGCAATGAACACTCTAATTTCGAAAAAGTGTACCCCTATGCTCAAACCACATTCTAGTAGTTTCACCATTATGTCTCTTGCACTAATGTCATTATTTAGAACGCAAGGTCTATTAGCATATATGTCATCCCTCTTCAAATGTTCTGGGATCGGTTTGTCTTGCTCCATCAATTTTTTGATGTAACTGGATTGTTTGACCCAGTACAATTGAAACATAGGACATAGTTTCAAGTAGCTGGATCTTGACTTAATCAACGATAAATAAAGCACAGCAGTGTCTTTGATTGTAAGAGGTTGGTTGAGAAAGCTTGTTTGAGATGATGCAGTGTACGACACGGGTAATCCATGCACGTTCTCAAATGGGCGGATTATCTGCTGGCTTTGCTCCTCCTGCTCTTTCTCAATCTCATCTCTTCTCAGCGAGGTGATTCTTCGTCTAATTCGAGCCGGCATAAGTATTCGAGAGTGAAGATACTTGAGTTGGGTGATGAACTGTATTTGTAAGCGTTGTTTCCACTTTAATTTAATTTTTTTTTTTTTTGTCTACTCACAAGAACATATACAAGCCCATTTTCATCTATCTAAGGAACCAATTCACGTGTGAACTACAAATTGGTTTCCAATGTATCCAATCCATGATTGAATAGTTTTATGATCGAGTCCAATTCACTGACAAGTTTACTCCGGTTAGTTGTAGAGTCAATGAAAAACTCGCTTTTGATGGGTGGGATTGTGGGGAAAGACAAAGAAGATGAACTTGGTGTTGATGTAGAATTCGCCAGGGACAGAGTACTGGCCACAGCTTTTGACGTGTTCACACTTGCATTTTGATGATGATGATGATGTGCGTTAGAACCATTTACCAGTACATTGGAGCTTGAGGGGGAGGGTTGCGGTTTCTTCTGAGCCAGAATACTGTTTTGATGTGGTCGTATTGTAGCTGTAGTTATATTTGTCGGTGGCGCATTGGCGTCTCGTGTACCCGTACTAGCAGGCTTATCTGCATTGTCATCATTCTTCATTGGATATTGGGGTGGTTCTCTCTCGGTAACTGGAGTCATTGAAATGGGCATGTTTGCTACTTGAGCAGGATTTATACCAAACTGATTTACATTTTCATCCTCATGCGTCGTCTCACTTGTCAATGCTGATAAAACATTCAAACTATTCGATGGTGTGGGCATTTGAATGAAGCCTGGCTTATTCCTTTTGGACTTTATATTGGAAGGAGGTGGTGCATTGGATCCTGCAGTTACCGAATGGGCAAGAATTGGCATCGAGTGTTGTTGCGGAAGTGGTGGAGGAGCTTGTCCCGGTGGATTAGAGCCACCTGCATTACTATCCGTGTAACCGTCACCAGAACTATACTTGAAATTGATGGGTTGCAAAAGAGGATCATGGTTGCCCTGAAGTGCTTTCATCTTGGATGGAGAACCGCTTTTGGAGGTAAGGCCAGTTGCATTTAATATGTTTGTGGTAGAGGGAGGCTTCGGCGATGGCGTCCTGGCACTAGAATTGATTGTGTAAGGTGGTGTATGGGGAGTTGCACCAACTGTGGACGGAGATAGCATCGACGACGTACCACTTCCCAAAGTAGTTGAGATGGTTTTTTTCCGTGTTCGATTCTCAGTTGGTGAAGTGCTCATTGGATTGAACCTTGATTCCAAATTTCCTGAGGCCGACTGGGTGTGGTGTAGGGTTGGAGGTTTCGTAAGAGTGGGCACGCTTTGATTGACGTTTAGTAGTGTTCCCGTTGACGGAAAGCTTGAAAGTACATCCATATCAGGTATTTCAATGGTGGGAGATTCAGTTCCTTCACCCGAGCTGAGTAAGCTTGGGGGTTGCAAAATAGATTGATCATTCATCTTTTCCTCTGGATCTTCGAATAGCATCTGGAGGGATTTTGGGACATCTGCTACTGATTTGGTAGTGGGAGTCTGCGCGTTTCCACTGGTCAAAGTATTTGCTTTCAATGTAGGTAAAGTTGAATACGAACCAAGTTCTTTTTCAGTATCAAACTGTTTATTGTAGTCAAGATTTTGCACATCTATATCGTTCTCCATAATATATTCTTTGGACTCCAAAGAATCAAAATCCCATCTGACCTGAAGATGCTCATTATTGTTCTCAAAACTTTCGTGTCCTGGAAGTTTGTTTTGTACCACCTCGTCTACTGTTTCCTCTTGTTCATTCTCCAAGTTTATAAACACCGAATCTCGTGACGAGTTTCTATCTCGCCACAACAAATATCGAGATATGATTTCCTTGAGAATACTGGTGGGATAATGCTTGTAAGCCTTGACGAGCTTGCATTTGAAAAGCTCGTCAGCAGAAGGTCTCTCGTCTGGATTTTCATCCAAACACAAAGCAACACATTCTTTCAATGTCGAAGAATAGTCCCTTCCTTCGAGACGAGGTGGCGTACTTTTGGAAATCAACTGCATTGCCCAAGATGCATCTTTGTCACAATATGGGGGGTTACCAGTGGCAATTTCATAAACGGTTATTCCCAAGGACCAAATGTCAGCTTTACTGTTGTAAGTTTCCCCGGATTTGATAACCTCTGGCGCCATCCAGTATGGGGTTCCTGCCATCG
Source organism: Lodderomyces theae (assembly GCF_024610275.1). Lineage (NCBI taxonomy): Eukaryota > Fungi > Ascomycota > Pichiomycetes > Serinales > Debaryomycetaceae > Lodderomyces > Lodderomyces theae. The sequence goes on along the minus strand of NW_026261406.1, from coordinate 77,269 downwards.
TAAGACGCTTTGAAGAATTTGTCACAACCTTGGCGGCAACACCAAAGTCACATAGTTGGACATTACCCTCTTTTGAAATCAAGACATTGGCCGCTTTCAAGTCTCGATGTATGACTCCCAACTTGTGCACAGCACTCAAGGTCAGTAGCAATTCTCTCACAATCACACCAATGTATTTTTCTTCCATAACTCCAGGCTTTAGAAGCGTCCTAAGGGAGCCCCCTGCACAATAGTCCATCAAGATCCACAATTTTGTATCATTTAGTATTGAGCCATAGTAGTGAGTGATATTGGGAACGCTCTTTAATTCCGTTAAAAACTGTATTTCCTGCTGAACGTCTAGGATATCCTCTTCTTCCGTGTCCAAATTGAGTACTTTGATGGCATAAAGCTGTTTCGTTTGTTTGTGGTAAGCTTTGTAAACAACCCCAAACTTGCCTCGACCAATTACTTCTGTTCTTTTGAATTGAGAAACCGAGCTCATCTTTTTTTTTTTTTTTTCCTTTTTTATAAAGATGGAACTGTGAGTGATGATCCAAAACGGGGGTTTTTAGATGACCCTTTGAATAGCTATAGGAAAGAGAATGGGAACTTGTATTAGGTTAGATGCGACGACGACTCGTATCACAAACCGTGCCTCTTTTTTTTTTCTTTTTTTTTCTTTTTTTTTTTATGTAATGGTGCACGAAATTAACTACAATGAAAAGAAAGTGACAGTTTCCTCATTTACACTCGTTTCGTCAAGTTTTACAATACTTCCCTCTATAAACCAAGTTGTTGCAATAGTTGATTCTGTTCGTAAGTGAGCAGTTTCCCGCGTGGAGAAGCCACCTGCAGATCAGACGCGTTGGAAACATTTGCAACACAATTTACTCCATCGGAGATTTCATTGTCAAGCTCTATTAAATTTCGATTGTCAAGAGAGTCATTCCCGGATGAGTTTTCCGTAAGATCTGTCAGCTCCACGGTATTATCATCCTTAAATTGTTCAAATGATGACTCGGGCGTTATCACATGGTCAATTTCGTTTATCAGTATCACATTATCGTTCCCATCATCTGCGTCTTGGCATGCACTGTCCCAGCTCAAAACCAATACACCACATAAAACACCACTCAACCCAAAAAGTATCCACAAAAATTGGGTGTACGTCATTTTGTGATCTGCCAAAAGTCTGTTGAATTTCAAGTCATTGATCAAGTTGACTAGATTGTAAACCAAAAAACACAATGGGTATAGTATAGTTGTTGAAATTTGTGCCAACCCCAAGTTGAATGCAGTAAGCTGTAGGCCTATGATAGCAAGCATCGTCGCCAAAAGCAAATATGGCACAACATTACTAACTTTAAATATTCCAGAAACCCCCTCTTTCAATATTGTTTCCATAATCACATTTATGATTGATTTTGCAAAAAGAAATGTGTGCGCTGTCAAAGTACCACTGATGATTCCATAGTTGATCCCTTTCCAAAATTGGGCTCTGTCAAGCTGAAGCACGAGCATGTTGTTGCGACCGTCTTTTAAAGTGCAATATCGCCGACACTCCCGAGTTTTCCTCTTCAAGTAGACACAGTTTATGATCAAAAGGCATCCCATAAAAACAAAGGTTCCAATAAACCACTGTAGAAATGATCTACTTAATAACTTGGTCAAAACAATCTTGAAGCTTTCGTTAATGTCTGGCTGAGGCTGATTTGTTGGGTCACTATGCGTAGAGCCATTATATGCAGTAATGCAAGCTCCTAAGGCTATTATTCCGGTGCCAGACCATAACCGACTTGTAAAGTGTTCACCAGGTAGAAGTAGGCAGCTGAATATTGAGTTGAATATTAGACCGATACTCTGTAAGGGGGACAATATAATGAGTGGAAGGGTTGAAATTTGAATAGCTGATCCCAAAACATTAGCGACTATGAATAAGCTGAATCCAAAGTACCACATGTTGCGTCTATACTTTTGTTGTCGATGATGGCTGGTGTGATGAAATGTACTTTCTGCAGCACATTCCCCTGGCATCTCCAAGTGTAGCAAGTGAGATTTTCTTTGAAGGGTGACACCAAAAGATTGAATGGCAGAGGATACTACTGCAACTGAGCATCCAAATAAGATGGCAGAGCCAGATGATTCCGACATCTAAGCTTGTTTGTGTTGAAATCGGATCGATCCTTGGGGGCTGTGTGTGTGGAGGACGGCAAACAAAATTGACCAGCAAACAGTGGTACTTAGTTTGAGTACCAGAGACGGAGTTTGTGTGTTTTTGACGCAGCGGATGTTGAAGATTGCACTGAGAGCAATTTGAACGATTGTGGTGTATGATGGGTTGTCAAGACTCGACTGCAACTTCAAGGACAATATTTTGTTGTGTTGTTACTTAAAATGCAACAGGTCGTGCTCAAAATCAAAAAAAAAAATATATATATCTGTAGATACCCCCGCATATTGTTCTAGATCTGTTGCTAGCCGCACATTATTTCGGTCTTATTCAAATTGAACATGTCTCTTATGGGTGTTCTAAGATGGTGGATAACTCAAATCATGACTGCTCCAGGTTAGTTTCCAGCATGGATGGTTATATGTAAAGTTGCAACCACTCCTCCTTGCCCATCAGCTTGCTCAAAATTGTGTCAACTCACAACACTCAAAATCATGCAGGTTTCCGATCCACTCGTTCCATTTGGTGTGAAGGTACGAACTGATTTCTTGCAAGGAAGGTGTCAATTTTGGACGAAATGATGCAAAAATATTTTACAAGGGCTCACAACTCAAAACTGGGCTTTGAAAACACATTGATGACTTTAACACAAATACGGCAGCAGAAGAGCTGAATCACGTCTATAAATTTCACAATAATAACGTTATGGGCCCATGGTATTTAGTTGAAGTTTGAGAGATTTGTTACAATCTGTCGCACGAATAGACACCACAAAGATATCCCAAAATGGAAATAAGCGCTTATCTTGAAAATCAAATCTAATCGCGATACGATAACAACTACGATCAGATACCAAGCTCAAAAGTCTTGTAGCGCAAAATATGCTTCAATCTGCATTTTGCCTTCTCGAAAGCACCGTGTCCTCCCTGTTCTCTCCTGAAAGATGGCCTTTGTGAAGTGTTTTGCGACGCAATAAGACAACAACCGATGGGCCACGAATGTGCAACGCTGATTCCTGCGAGTATATTCAACCTATAAGCATTTTGGCTACTTTTTATCAATTCACGACCACCGGCCACCGGTCGCCGGTCGCCAAAAGAGTTAGTAATATATTACTTATTGTACTTCTCCACCGTGATTTATTGTGATCCTGCGAAAAAAAGATAACGATCTTGAAAAGAAATTCCGCACTTTTGCGCGCTAAGGATTTCCTCTTACTTCTTTTGGAATAATTTGGAACATACTCCCTTTCCCGGCTCCGGAGTCAGAACAGATAAAAACAATTCAATGAATGCCCTAAATTAAATCATGCTTTTATTGTTCTTAGGAGTTTACTGAACCCTTTTGATACCAGCTGCTATTTCACATAGTCCTACGACAAGGATATTCACTTGAAAGTGTAAGGTAGTTTGCATGAATTTACCATCGCACCGTTCTCAACATGCTTCTCAAACTACCTCAGAGAAGGGAGTGCCAGAAATGATATACAGCTTCCAAGATGAAGAAGTCAGAGTTTGGAAAATCGGATCGAATACCTTCTATGCTAACTTTTATTGTTTGCCTAATTTTGTGTGATGAATTTTAGCAGGGTGTGCATGTATCTTGATCAAGTCCGCCTGATAACAATAGCAAAAATGAGATAATCAGCAATAAGCTGATAATGTTGTCTGTTGGTTATGAATGCTGGTATTTAAACCAGTTGGGTTCCGCTAATTATAGTGAATGGAATACACATACAATTCATCAAGAATTTGCGAAATGACAGAAAAGAACGACGACGAAACAGCTTCACAGGTAGAGCCAATAGTTTCCTTCACGAAAAACGATTTGGAGGACAAGAACCTTCATGTGTTAACCACAATCATATCTCCCCATGGGAAAGAGGTGCAAGTGACGAATAATGTGGACCAAGCTATGAAGTTTGCTTTAGAGCACCAGGGTGAAGTTGTTCAGCTAGATGAGAAAACAGACAGGAGAGTGTTGCGCAAGATAGACCTCTTTTTGCTACCAGTTATGTGTTTGTTATATTGTTTCCAGTTCATGGATAAACTTACAACGAGTTACAGTTCAATTTTGGGATTGCGTTCGGAATTACATATGGTGGGAGACATGTACAGTTGGACCACGACATGTTTTTACTTGGGGTACTTGGCGTTTGAGTTTCCTGCATCGTTACTTCTCCAAAGGTTCCCAGTGGCAAAGACAGTGGGGTGTTTTATTGTTTTGTGGGGGATGATTCTTGCGTTGTGTTCGGTCCCACAATACGCTGGGTTTATTGCTTTACGGACAATCCTTGGTATGCTTGAGCTGGCTGTGACACCCGCGTTTGCCATTATCACATCCCAATGGTACAAGAAGGAGGAACAGTTTCTCAGAACCTCTTGGTGGTTTGCATCAAATGGGATTGGAACAATTCTTGGACTGTCCATTGCATATGGATTATATGAGAACCAATCGTCGTATAGTTTACCAGCATGGAAGTTGGTATTTGTCGTGACGGGCGTGCTCACTATTTTCTTGGGGTTTGTTATCATGTTGCACATCCCTGACTCACCAACCAAAGCATGGTTCCTTTCAGAAGAGGAGAAGGTGTTGGTGGTGGAGAGAATCAGATCCAATCAACAGGGGTTTGGTAATCCAAGATTCAAAAAGAAACAATTTTATGAGGCCTTGACTGATCACCGTACCTGGTTGTTTTTCTTATTTTCCATTTCAAATAACATTCCAAATGGTGGAATTACCAGTTTCGGTACAATTTTGTTGAACGAGCAATTCGGTTACACAACGTCGCAATCGTTATTGATGCAAATGCCATCTGGTGCAGTTGAAATTGTAGGGTGCGTACTATTTGCATGGGCAACGAGGTTTTTGAAATCAAGGATGATGATGGCATGCTTCATATCGGCTGTGGTGGTGATGTCACAGTGTTTGTTGGCTTTTGCACCAACTAACTCCGGAAAGTTAGCTGGATACTACTTGTACACACTTGCCCCTGTTGGCTTCATTTGCATCTTGTCACAAGTATCATCTTCAGTGGCTGGCCACACTAAAAAGATCACGGTCAATGCTATTTTCTTGATTGGGTATTGCGTGGGGAACTTGATTGGTCCACAGACGTTCATTGCGAATCAAGCTCCAGTGTATGCGGGTGCCAAAATAGCTATAGTTGTTTGTGGAAGCGTTGCACTTTGCTGCTTGATAGCTATCTACTTTTCTTACTACACGGAGAACAAGAGACGTGATGCATTACCCCCGGTTGACATGAGCCACATCGAAAACTACGAGTTTGCTGATTTAACCGATAAGGAAAATCCAAACTTCAGATACGCACTTTAGTAGAGAGTTCTAGTAGAATATGTATGAATAAAAAAAAAAAAAAAAAAAGGAAATTAAAAACATAGGGATAAAGCGTGTCGCGTATGTTGGAAATTCTCGTTCTCACATAACATGCTCCACTCTCCGTAGACAAGCAAACACACTCCATGGAGAGCAAGGTTTCGGTCATTATAGATGAGCTAGAGTCTTCCGAATTGCTGAGGGTTTCCAAGGGGTTGTACTTACTAGAGACGCTTTTGTTGGGGTTAGTGCAAGAATTGAAAAATTACAATGATGGTGGTACTGATTCCTCAAATCTTCAGGAGTTTATCAAACTGCAGGACAACTTTGGCTTCAATCTCACGTCATACCTTGCCAAACTAATCAAACGAGACTTGCCCAAGAATGAGATTTTGCTATTGCATAGGGATTTGCAAGGGTTGTTATTACTACATCCACCGTCAAAGACTGTATTCAAACGTGAAGCAAACATGCTGCCGATTTTGAATTTGTTGGATAGAAGAGATGATAAGATCATTACTATTACTACGATAACGACGTTGATACATATATTATTAAAGAACTATGACAACTACCGAAGCTTTGAGAACAGTAATGGGTGTCCGAAATTGATTCAACATCTAAGCCTAGCGTCTGTTCTTAACATAGATGAAAGTGGTGAAATACAACCCCGGTCTAGTGAAGCAAGCAAGAAAAAAGGACGGTCATCTCTCGAGCAACAATTGAACTTTAAAATTATCGAGTTTTTGATGCTTTACATGAGTGAAGAGGTGGGCAATCCTCACCCACATACAATTGAAATGAAAGCTGATTTATTTAGAGACGCGTTTCCATTAATTGATCTATTGATTGAGAGCTTGAGTGAATTGGATAAATTATAGCCGTACATACAACATATGTGTGTATCCCAAGGTTTATTTTATTTATACACCCAGCGACCGTTGGTATACTGGTCCGAAGTCCGTTTTCCAGCATCTCCAAGCAAATAGTCATTCATTGGGTTATACTTGGGTACCGAGTCGTTGGCCAAGTGGTGATTGATGTCGTATTTTCGCTGCGTCAAAATCAAATTTGCTTCATTTTCCTCCTCGTTGTCATTCACCTTTAAGCCAATCAATGTTCTTTGCTTGTTGGTCAACGGTAAATCCCAACATTGATCCTGTCCTTTTAGTAACTTGGCTACAGAAATAACAATATTGATAAGCGGCCAACATGTGACAATTTGTTCGGCAATGATAAAATAAACACTGTTTACCAATGTTTCGAAATCAAAGCGACTATTGTACATCATTTGCTTGTATAGTGGCTGTGCTTTCAAGTTTATTTCGTACAATATTATTACTTTTTTTATGAGTGATTTGAATAGCAACAAAATGATCAAATATAGCACATTTCGTAACAATAATTTTGTATAATGTTCAAGATCCACTTGTCGTGAGAGTGCTTGTTTGACAATGGGATTTTCCCAATGGCCAGTGGGGGAAGCACTAGTATAGTCATCCAAATCCACTTCGTCGTCCTCGAAATTAATGGTACTGAGTTTGCTTGGTGAGTTGTCCCTTGCACTGAGTCTATTGCGGTGCAATTGGGGCAAGAAGTTTGCTGTTGACTTTTGCCCACCGAGGCTCACGTTTGGTGGAAGGAAATCTTTGATCTCTTTGTAAAAATCTTTAACTCCTGAACTGGGTAGTTGATAGTACAGAGGACGATCATGACTTTTAATTCCGGCAAGTTTCCTCTGCTCGGTTTCCCGTTCTGCTTTTAAAGCAAGTTTGGTTTGTAGAATCTTCAAATGGATATCGCTAAGAGAAGTTTCATCCGAGAATTTGCCTGATTGTAAATTTTGGGTCCCCATTAGCTCCTTTGGTTGGGTCGCTTTGAATTCGATTCGTGATGATGCATTGTTTGGGAGTCTGGATAAAGTGTGATCCACATTAGGAATGTTTCCATCAATCAGTGGTCGTGGGCGTGTAAATGAATCAAACTTAATCAACGCATCATCAAACAACTCGTCAGTGGCGGCAGGTGCTGACATTAGTAGAATTGTGTGTGTGTGTGTGTGTGTGTGTGTGTGTGTGGGTAATGAATCGATCTTCGCAACAGCTGTCTCAACCAAGTTCCTTCGTTGTGTGTATGCTTTGAATTGATCACGTGAAACACCTTACATTGCATCTTATGCAAAGAGAATTTTTTTTTCTTTTTAAATTTTCTCAGAAATATGTACTTTAAAAATTTCAGACTGTTTGACACCACATTCTTCCTTGCAGTCAGTCGATTTATGCAGATATTGTATGTATAAAGCTATAGACACATTTACATGATGAACAAAATGTTTACACAGACCTGTACCGAGTGAATTGGTCACCACCTTTTCTACTCTGAAGGATAACGACATGCCTCTTCTGAAAAATTTGAAATTTGAAGCACTTAATACTAACGAATTTAACTAGTGAGGATTTTAGCAGGCCTAAAGTTTATAGAATCGAATAAATGTTTCTTTGACTGAATTGTTGCATGTAGATGTGATGTAAAGGACTCTTTGATGCGCAAACGATAACCCATGAATGAACTAAGGATTGTCAGCATATACCTGGACACTTACTGCACCAACCTCGTCTTCTCCGTCACAACATCTCTACGACTCTACGTCAATCGAATAACGTTACTTTTTATATATATTAACAGTTTAAAACCTGAAAAGAATGCTACATTACCCAATATAAATGAAAATGACCCTTCAGCACAAAAATCATTTACTTCTTAGCAGTCAATCTTCTCAAGTAGAATGCCAATTCTTCACCTTCCAAGATGTAACCATCACATCTTCCTGATTGACCTGGTCTCGATGAGATAACAGCGTATAATCTACCGGCACCGAATTGTGAGTCAACGGCAGCTTCAATGGTGGCGTTACCTGATCTGTTGGCCAATTTTCTCTCCAATTTTCTAGACTTCTTGACGTCAGCTACATCAGAAGCAACTGGTTGGTTCTTCTTCTTACCCAAAGTACCACCATAGTGGTTTTCGTACCATTGTCTGAATGGGGTAGCATCAATTTGGACAACAGCAGACTTGGTCAAAGTGTTGGTTCTAACCAATTCGTTATTGGATGGGTGGTAAACAACACCAGCAATTCTGGTCTTTCTTGAAACACCTTCGGAAGCCCATGAAAAGTTTCCGGTTTCAACTCTCAAAGCTCTGAATTTTTGGTTACCACCTCTGGTTCTAACGGTGTGGATTCTCTTTGGTCCAATCTTGGTGTTGGCGGATTGTCTTCCTAATTCGAACTTTCTCTTCTTTCTGAATTGAGCTCTTTTGGCACCAGTGGCGCTTCTCTTGTGACGTGAATCTCTAGAAATACCCATGTTTAACTAAGAAAATTGTTTTGTTAGTATTCGAGTAAAATTGAAATTGAGAAGGACTAGGCGATGAAGATGATGAGGTGGTGGTGGCAATGATAAACCTCTTTTGTTGTTCTCATTGGCTGGTGAAATTTCAAATGGATTAGCTTCATGTCATGAGAGTCTGTTCACCACAACTTTGCTTATCTCTTAACTGCCCACTAGTTGCACATCCTCCTTTATCACTCTCTTATGCCTAGTATAGTCTCCTCTGATAGGTGTGAGGTATTCACATACGTTTCTATATCACTGATGTATCTGAGTAGAAAGAAGAAATCAAAGCGGTCTCTAAGAATTGATAAAGCGAAAAATTTTTAATAAAGCTGAAAATTTGATTGTTAGTGCGCGGTTGCTTTAGTGCAGAAGAATGAAAAAGACTTTTTTGTTTTTTTTCGCACTCTATTGTGGAAAATCAACTGGTAGCGATACCAAATGGTACGGGTAGTGCGATAATCAAAACTTTTTTCAAGCAGTAATGTATACCAGGGCTTAGCCCTAATCAGATGACACCTGCTCCAAAATTTCTTTTTGTTTTCATTGCGCGCGATGATATAATAAATTGTGTCATCTCGTGTGATTTCGGAGTGGATCCGATACCAGTTGATGATTTTATAGAAAGATCAACAACGAGTTGAAGTCTCGGTTCAGCACTTAATCGTCAAAGGACAGAACATGGAAACCATATACGATGAAATAGAGATAGAAGATTTCACATTTGATCCCGTAACTCAGTTGTTTCAATACCCTTGTCCGTGTGGTGATCGATTTGCCATTAGTATTGATGATCTACAAGATGGAGAGGATATAGCTGTTTGTCCAAGTTGTTCATTGATGGTGAAGGTTATATTTGAACCTGAGGATTTGAAAGAGTATTTGAATGAACTAAGCTGATTAAGGACAAGGGTGAATAGAGGAAAAGGGAACCACTGGTGCAACAAAATTACCATCACACAGGAAGGAAGAGCCGCGGTACTAGATGATCGCCACCACCACAACCAAATACCAGTGAGCTTCAACAACTTGCTCAATAGTAGTCACAACTGTAGTGATGTATTTTGGCTCACAAAAGTTACTAAAGTGGGAAGAACGCGCCTTTGAACCTATCGTGAAATCGAATCAGGACAGAGGCAACGCTCGTAATCAATATTGTTGAGGCTGCATTTCAAAACGTTGCAAAAGGATAAGCTACAATCTAACACGATATTTTCATCCAGTTCGATATTGAACAGGTGGACTTTCCAGCTAACAAAGCTCACAGTCAATACGATTGTGCTCTGGTGTTTGTGGAAGTGGCAGATCGGAGAGGGCCCATGACTAATGGGTATATGCAGAAGGATGGAGCGAGAGAGCAACACAGTGTAAATGTATGAAGTTGCCCAATGCCTCTCATTTACGTCATTGTCAATTGCAATGCAAATATTCACCGATATGAGTGATTTTGATTTAAGCTTCTTCATCAAGGAAATAAATACGCTATTACCGGGCGTTTCAGAGGATGTTTCTATAGTCCAGCAAATTGGGGCCAATTTAAAACTAGCTTACGTTTAAAAAAACCTTAAAATTTGAGATTATTTTGAGTAATCTGTGTTATTAAACTTCCTCTTGCTCAAACTCTTGTACTTTTAGTTTTAAACGGTTAAACGTTTCTTGAACTTTGAATCTTGTAGAGTCTAGAGAACATACCAATCCTGTGCTGTCCTTGTCATGTGAAAATTTCAAGAATAGAATCTTTATGCAACGGTTTTGCAAATTTCTTGTAAGGTATTGATTTCCGAAAAAAAAAAATGGAAGTCTTTGATGAGGGCAACTTTTGCGTTTTATTATTCTCCTTCCTTCAGTCTGTACAGCTTTTTTGCTTGCAGTTTGATTCCATCTGACCAGGATTGGTTGGTATAGTTGTTACGTCATGTTCAGAGTAACTAAAATATAAAATAATTCAGAGTTTTGAAGTTATTAAGAAAAAAAAAAAAAATTAATAAAGGATAAAGATTTGTGTAACAGAAATAGTTGAATGCGGGGAAAAGTTTCAAGGCAAAACTAAAAAGAAAAAAAAAGAAAAAAAAACAGAAACAAAAAAATTAATTTGGAGCGAGAGGGAAAGAGAGAGGGGCAAAAGATTGTAGCACACTTTCGCTTTTCTACCTAATTAGGAAACGTTGTTCAAAATAGAGAACAACAAACGAAACAAAATATAAAACGCAAAGTGGACAGTTTTCACTTGCGCTTAGCTTAGTGACTAGGGAAGTGAAAGAGCAACCAAACAGCAAAGGGGTATAGTTTGAAATCCCAAGGCACCAACAGTACGGAGCTGCAACGGTTCACTAGTTTACTGTCTTTTGGCTCACCCACTTTTTCCCTTTTCAAGCACTACATTGTTGAACTTTTCATGCCATCAAAATCTCTTTTTTTTTTTATTTGTTTTTTTTTATTTTTTTCATGCCAATACAGAGACATTGAATTTTTAGCACTAGAATTTTTGCCCAAAATTCACATACACCTTCTGATTGTTATCGAGTAGTGCATTCATATCCAAAATATCCAGAAAGCAAAGGCTCTTAAAATAACTGATAGTGGGGGATTCATCAAGAGGGGCAAAACCTAAAGTACAATAGGATTCTTGCTAAGTTTGCTTTTATTGTTTTCCAGGGTAATAGAATAATTTATTGCTACGCGGAGTTAGCAATTATTTTAGAAGAAACCCTTTTGAAGTAGCTTTTATCTCTTTGAATTGGGAAGTAGGGATTCAAGGTGCTAGAGAAAACAGGACACCATTTGAAAGACAAGTCCAACAGAATGTGATAAATGTATTACATTCTGTTGTTGGTACTGCATTGGTTATGAGTCTAAAATACATCGTTTCGAATGTGAACGTTTTATGTTAAAGATTAAAGCCGATGCATTTGTTTCTTCTAAAACAATATTAAGAACTAGAAGAAAAAAAAAACCCCCCCCGATGAAAAGGTGGGCAGGGCTCATAACCGGAATGTACTGGATATAAGACATGCTATTAATCGACGACACGAGAGTTCCTGGGTATGTTATGCCTGTATGAGCCCATGCAAGCAAAGATACGACGTCATGGTCATTACATAAGATGTATAAGCACATCTAATTCTTTATGCATGATGCATTTATTAGAGAAAGCTTGATAATATCATACCATTTTACATTTCACTTTTAACTAATGATCTGTTTGTCCAATGTCCTTCTACACGTGGTAAATACTAGTTAAGAACGGGTTTACGGAAATTTGAGCAGCGGAATTTGTAAAATTGTAAAAAAAAGCGTTGCTCAAAAGTAAAAGTAACGAATGTTTTTACTCTTATAACCGACGATTAAAGAACAAACTTACAAAAGCGAAAGAGAGACAAACAAAAAAAAAAAAACACCAAAAAACCAACAATTGAAGCCATAAACAGAAATAGTAAAGTGCAGATGATACATACAATGGTTCCACAAGGATTCCATCCTGAATGAGTCAAACAAGACAATAAAGATCGTCCAAACAAAAAGGACTTTGAATCAGGCCACATGTAAAAATATTTTTTTTTGTCTTTTTTTTTTTTTTGTTTTTTCTCTTTTCGTTTCTTGAATGTTATCATTCTCATTTACGAACTTTTGAAGTTTGTTAGGAAATTGACTTTTTAATCTTTGTTTCGAAGTTCATCGAATATGACGAAAACGCCTTGAACTTGCTTACTCTGCCTAGGTTATTCCAAACTTAATATTAACATGTCTATGCGCACCAGCAAGGCTTTGAATGACAAATGTGAACAAAGTCAAAGTCTCTAAAAAACTCTAAACGTACTGGCAACGTCTCCTCAACGCAAATTGATTTAAGACATTTTTTTTTTTTATTTTTCTTTTTTTTTTTTTTTCGTGACTTTAAAAATATTATTATTATTATTCTACTCTATTTTTGTTTCATTTCGGCTTGAATATAAGGAAAATCTTTATATGTGATGTTTCAGAAGTGAACGTTAAAGACAACATGAAACGGTTTTGAGAGGTGCAACGTTGAAGTTGGGGAAATAGAGTTCCGACCATGTCTGTACGATTGGTACTTCAATATAGCATTTCAGCGAGCTGTGAAACAATATCACACATGGGGCGGTACTCTGCTTCATCCCTTTTTATTTATTTCTTTTTTTTTTTGTAATATCTTCTATAGCCTTCACACTGTGTCGTTTCTCATGTTTCTAACATACTCTTTTGAAACAAGAAACGACCTTGTATTGGTGAAATGCACAAACAAACTGAAAGCGGAAACCAGTTGTCCAGATGCAAGAATAGAAGCAACACCCAACAGAAAGCGAAGCACACAAATAAAAAAAGCTGTAACAATTTATATGAACAATAGAGAGTGTCTGAGGAATAAGATCATCTTCATATTGTGTGCGTTTATTACAGTGGTTGGTGGCTTATATAGAATGTTGGGTGCTTGCGTTTGTGCTTGTATTACATTACATAAGCGCAAACGTTTGACTCTTATACAAAGACAAAAAAAAAAAAAATGTTTATATTGGTAGCACAGTTAACTGTTGAGACTTTTTTTTTTTTTTTTTAAAAAGAGATGTTATATTTGTGCTTGCTTTTATTGCTAACCATAATATTAATTTAGATTTTATTTTTGTTTCGGTGGTTGTTACACACACATGCATGCTGTGATAAAATCTAACAGAGAGCCTAAAAAAAACAACAAGAATTTAGGCAAAGATCTGTTCGTTTTTTCTTTTAACCGAAAATCAAACAAAACAAAATAACCTGAAACTGTTGTATTAGAATTGGGCAGTAAGCAAAATATTACCCTTTCATACATACCCGTGGCAAAGTTTAAAGAGAGGGGAACAGGGCGTGTATCTACTTTTGATATTTGTATTATCAACAAAGCGATGTATGGATGCATCTTGATCCATCGTGTCACATAGTTTCTCTCTAAATCCGACATTTCGTATATCAAGAGCCAAAAATAGAAATAGTATGCTTCGCCTGGAAAGTTGCAACGCAAGAAATATGCATACACAACTGCAGTTTTGAACTGTTTCCCATTGAAAGTAAGGCACGCAGGTGATCCTCTTCTGGTGATGCTTTAGGAAACAGTTCCAAATCAGAACATGATCTGGGGATTGTATAGAACTCTCGTCTGCCAAGAAGAGGCGGGAGTTTTCTTTCTCACCCCACGCGACGATCCACAATCAAAGAAGAGAAGAACTAATCTCTCACAATTGAATAACACCTCTTTCTCTTTGAATATCACCGAAACCCTGTTTTTGCCCCACTTGGCAGGACTCTGAGATCGTTGATGCAGGCTTCAGATCTTCACTTCTTTTCCTTCTCTTCCTTTGAATGTGTTTTTTTTTTTTTTTCTCTAACATACGAGAATTCTATTGTCTTTGGATTGAGGAGAGGTCCAGACTACTTACGCGGAAACGGATCTATTTTCAAATGGTTAATTTCACCTTCTACACTATTTGACCCTCATACAAATCAGCCAACTGAGTTCAAGTGAAAGTAGAGTAAACGCTGTAGTAACAAGGAATTTCCTTTTTTTTTGCACCCTACCCTACATCCTGTTTTGTCTGTTGTTGGGAAAAAAAAAAAGTAGGAACGGCTAATAATTGTATAAAATCATCCGCACCCTACCCTACCCCCTGCCTTTGCGACCATGTATTTTATTTTATTTTAATTTACCCTTCGTATGTTCGCCAAGAAATTGAACTATGAATTACCATCGGACAAAGAATCAGCCCGAGGAATTCCTCGAATAATAATAGAAGACTGTATCAAGGTGGTTTGTTTATTGTTCTTCTTCTGTGCTACAGATACTGAAGAGACACTCAAAAACAAAGGCAAAGGTGGATATCGTGTATGGTGAGTGTGCTCTGCTTGTATGCATGGTGTCAAACTGGACAAAAGACTACAAAACAAAAAGGAGCAATATATAGCAATAACCATATATACAAACGATATGATGTATTGTTGTTTTCTGTTTGTGGCATTGTGGGAGATTGGTGCATGATCACACTTTTTGCATATTGCACTAGCTCTATTATATACGAACTTTTTCAGAGTGTATGTCATTTTGGTAGCTTTTAGCGTCTATTGGTATGTCCATTAGAAAGGTAGATGCGCCCCTTCTCTCTCTCTCTCTCTCTCTCTTGCGACAGACTTTTGAGAGTATGTATGTATCCACCTATCTTAAACCCTACTTCTCCCGCTTGGCCGTTTTTGATCATATCACATCTTTGTCCACTTTTTATTGTTTTTTATGTCTCTCGTTTTGCTTTTCCTTTTCAATTTCACTTTTTGGGTTACCGTTTGGTTTGTATATAGCCGCTGGTAACAGCACACTCTCTCTATATGTCTCGTTTAGAAGTTGTTAATTAGTTGGGTTTTTTGCTTTTGTCTCATACAAGTGCCCCCTCCCCCTCCCCCCCAAAAAAAACAAAAAACAGAAATGTGACAAAACGTTTGAAGAGGGTCTTTTCTTGTCTCGGTACCATCTTTGAAAATTGATGTATAGATACAGCTGAGAAGGCTATTGTGGGTTGAACGCGTAGCATGCAGCAGAAAAATGTTGGGCTATGAGTGATGAGGAAGGCGGGATTTACTTTTGCTCCTGAGTTACGTTCAAATTTGCCGCTTTATCTCAGCTTTGCTATTTCATGCTGTGCAATAGTATATATGCGCTTGGAGAGCTAGTAAATAGTTCTGCAGAACTATCCGTTACACAAGCAGTTCTGCATAACTAAAGACAGTGAGTGTGAGAGAGACAGTGAGTGCGTACGCCTGAAAGGGTGAGAGTAAGTGTATGCATGTGAGTAAGCATGTTTTCCTGAGTGAGTGACTAATATTCGATTAGTGTGTATTGTTCTCAAAAAGAATCTCTGGCTTGTGTGCAAGATTAAAGTTGTTGTTTTCTGATATGTTTTGTACTATATTTTCCTGACAATACAATAGTCTAAAATTTTATAGAGCACTAAAAAGTTTTAAATATTATTTTATTTTATTTTATTTTATTTTATTTTATTTTTATTTTATTTTTATTTTATTTTTATTTTATTTTTATTTTATTTTATTTTATTTTTCTATTGTTTATTTATTTATTAAAATTGTTTTCTAAAAATTTGCACGGATTTAACAACCCGGTGGATTAGAATATTATGAATATATATATATATATATATAGATGTACGTTTCACTGTCGCCAAAGGATTTCATTATACAAACAAACTGCAATCCAAAACCTATATGCACACATAAACAAGACTACACCCATACAAATACTCTATATTCTTTCACAGGAGCAGGTCTCTAACTCTACAGCATACTACACTCAACACCGCAGTTCTCAAGAAAACTACCACTAATTTATAATACTTCACGTTTACTAATCAATTTTATTTTCTTATCATCATTTATTATATTTATTCCGTATTGAGGAACTTATTAATCCAATAATTGCAAAAATTAACGTCATTCATCACCCACACACAATTCGCCAATGAACATGATGTACGATAGACCAAGTCAATATCATCACTACCTACCACCACCTAATAACCATCTGCACTCGCCGCCACAAAACGAGGCCCAACACCAACAGCAGCAACAGCAAGCGCAATATGGACAAGCAGCTCCTGTTGCGGCAAACGCAAGCTATTTACCGGGAATGGCTCATCATAATCAGAGTACTTTCCCTCCCTATCAAGTGGAGCATCCCCAATTTACCCAGCAAGTGGCTCCTTATGGCTATCAACAACATCCAAGTCCTTACTATGGGGCTCCACAGGGACCCACTGCCTGCAAATATGCATCAACTTTTGCAAACACGCCATCAAATATACACCTTTCCTATACAGCCAACACTACGAGCCAGGAAAATAACAGTAACAGTCATAACACACCCAATAGGCGCGGGCCATGGTCTCCGATGGAAGACAAGAAATTGCTTGAGCTTATATCTTTATATGGAGCAACTAACTGGGTGAGAATTGCCAATACTTTGGAAACGAGGACTCCCAAGCAATGTCGAGAGAGATACCATCAAAATTTGAAACCTAGTTTGAATAGAGCCCCAATATCAGCTGAAGAAGGAGAATTGATTGAAAAATTGGTGGCTCAATATGGGAAGAAATGGGCAGAAATATCTCGTCATTTGAATGGAAGATCAGATAATGCTATCAAAAACTGGTGGAATGGCGGTGCTAACAGGAGGAGAAGAGCCAGTTTGGCCACCACAACAGCAACCAAAACAACAGGTACAGATACAGGTACAGACACAGGTACAGACACAGGCACAGACACAAGTGCATACACAAACACGACTGACGGATTGATTAAACCTCATGACTCGATTCTGCAACAGGAACAGAAGCAACTACAAGAACCCAATCTCAACTTCACCGATAAAAAACCAAAAGCTGCTTCGATTTTACCACAACCACCACAGCCGAACTCTCTACATCAGAGGCACTACATGCCTTCTGCAATGCAAGTATCATCTAGCGCATCCAGCATGACTAACGCATACTCATCGACAAACAACACTCCCAACAAGTTACTCAATTCAAGCTCTGTTAGTGATATACACATACCGCAAATTTCATTCAACACTTCAATGTTTGGCGGTGAGGGTGAGACAGAAGCAAGTGATGTCAAAAAGCTACCTAGTATAACCGATTTCGCCGCTGGTAAATCACCGCTTATACCTGGTCTAATGAAATCAAACGAGATCAGATCAGCCAGTTTTGACGTCGGTTCGATTTCTAGAGAATCTGTAGCTGGTGCTGCCTCGGGTGGCGGCGCCAAGTTGTTGATGCCGTCGTCGGCCACTGCCTTTGCTACTGGTGCCGGTACAGCTACCACTACATTACCACCCATTTCACATAGCAACAAGAGACGCTTAATAGATGACGCGACAAGTAACACCGGTCGCCGGCACTCAAGTGCACATTCCATGTTAGTTCAAGCACATGTCAATGGATCGCATTCACACCTACCTCACAACTTGCTTCACCATTCACCAGTACATGGACTTGGACATGGCCGCAGTCGTGGTCAAAGTCAAAGTGGTAACGTCCTGCCATCGTATCGTGGGTCTCCATTGAACACAGCTACACATGTCTCAAGAAATAACTCAGTGACCCATTTTGACTTGCTGAACAACACCCATAATGGGATTTCAGCACCCAATAGCGACCACCATAATAATTCTGCATTGAGGGGAGTCCCATCATCACCCGGCTCAACAGCAAACAGTTTGTCGTCTAGACGCTCGAGCTTATTTGTTTCCGACATGGCACATTCGTCGTCAGTGGGTACTAAAACCAGCATGGATTACTTGTACAACAGCAGCTTCAGCAATTCCACTTCACACAAACGAAACTCCTCGCAAAACTCATCATTCAATTCGCCTTTGTTTACTCCGTCCACAAGATTTTCCGTCTCGTCAACCACATCCTTAATGAATCCTCCTTTGGGAAGTACCACTAGTACCTCGCCCAAACAGAAGCACAATGAGTACAGCAAGAATAAAAGTGGCAACAGCGCAAGCGCTAGCGGTCATCATGCATTTGATCCAAAAGAGACAAATGCCAGCAGTGAGATTGCAGGAAATGCAACTGACCACGGTGCCACTACTCCTGGTGGCGATGTGGAAATGAGTACCGAAGGCGCGGAGCAATATAAAGATGGCCAAGTTAGCGACAACAATTCCACACCAAAGACTTCCTATCATCAACATGTCAGTGCTGGCCCTGAAACGAGCAAGTCTCCTGAATCTTTGGAGAATAGGAAAATGTCAGTAGCTGCGCTACTTGATTAAAGAAAGAGTTAACCGATGGAAAGGAGTACACCAGTCGTCACAGATTGTACTCCTTTCAATTGAGTTCCGGTTTGTCCCACTCGAAAAATGGAGTGAACGACAGCCTTGCACATAAAAAGTATTGATTACTTTCATGAAAGACACACACACACACACTTAGATATTTTTATGTAATATACCACTTTAATTTTGATCTATTTTTACTTCAATGATTGATGGTAGATTCTGATATATGGATGTAGATTCCCTGAATTGATGGAGCAAGAGGTAAAAATATGTAGAGCTCATGTGAACTTCTCACACTCTTTAAGCGAGGGGGGGGGACAAAAAAAATAATCAACGTCCAAATGGAGTTGTTGCAAAGCGCACACTTTACATAGCACCGTCAACCCACCACACCATGGTCGCCATCAGCAAATCAGAACAGGAAGCCATTCTTAACAAATGTATTAACAACATCAAACATCAACTGAAGTTGATGAAGTCAAACCTCGACGAATGCAAGTTATTGCCGGCACTAAAGAATTGTTCAAATTTCTTGAACGAATTGCGTGTCAGCCAATTGAGTCCCAAACAGTACTATGAAATATACATTATGGTGTTTGACACTTTGGAAGTACTTAGCGGACACTTGGTTAGTAGTGCTCCACAACTTAAGAGCAAGAAAAAGAAGAGCAAGAGTGTCGATGAAGAGTCAGAAACAGGCAACACTGCATCATCCACCGACAATGGTGCCACCGAGAATGATGACAGTGTATCTGTAGCCAAAACAAACGCATTTCTTGCTGATCTATACGAAATTGTGCAGTATTCTGGAAACATTGTCCCTCGATTGTACATGATGATTGTGGTTGGAACCGCTTACATGACATTACCAGGAGCACCAACCAAGGATCTAATGAAGGACATGATTGAAATGTGTCATGGGGTTCAGCATCCCATTCGAGGATTATTTTTACGATACTACTTGTCACAACGCACCAAAAACTCCCTTCCCTTCAAGAGCAAGGCTGATCTTAATGAGACGGTTGAATTTTTGATCACCAACTTTATCGAAATGAACAAGTTATGGGTAAGATTGCAACACCAGGGACATTCTTCTGAACGTGAGCTTCGGTATAACGAACGGAAAGAGTTGAAAATCCTTGTTGGATCGAATTTAGTCCGATTGAGTCAAATCATCGATGACTATGACTCTGAAGCTACTGGTGATAAAGAGTATTCAGCAATTGAATTTTATCAAGATAAGGTGTTTACCGCAATTACTGAACAAATCATTCAATGCCGTGACCATTTAGCTCAGACTTATTTGATTGACGTATTGATTCAAATCTTCCCCGATGAGTTTCATTTCGCCACTTTGGAAAACCTATTGAATCAAGTGTTTGTAAATTTGCATCCGTTGTTGAACAAGAGTGAATTGGTGAACACATTGATAGAAAAGTTTATTACAGATAATAGGTTTGTCATTGACTCAACAACGATAGATGCGAATGGTGGTGCGGGTGATGCTGCCGTTGCGATTGAGAATAAACAACTGACTGTTGATGTAAAGTCATTGTTTAACACTTGTTGGCAATTTTATCTCAACTTGAACGAATCAGAGTCGGATTTGTCCTTACAAGAACATGCAAAGTTACTTGAATCCTTTATCAAGTTATCTTTGACGTTTGACCCTTCAAGTTTTGAGAACTTGGATGTCATTTATAAGTACGTGGCTGAGAATTTGATCAATGATGATGAGGAAAATGAGCAACAGCAACAAGTGTTGGTACAGTTGCTTGGTGAATCAATTGGTCACTTTACGTCAATAAAGACGATATTGACATTGCAAAACTATTTTAATTTCTTCAACAAATTGAATTCAAACTTGCAAAGGAAAATTGCCTTGATTATGATTGACCAAGTATTGTTGATACGGGAAGAGGAAGAGGAGGTGAAACCGAGTGATGAATGTGAATTTTACTCATCTGTGCAAGAGATTGACGGCATTTTCAAATACATCTTGGTGTTAATTAAAGAAGCGCCAGCTAATCTTGATACGGCACAAGACTTGGGGATCACGAAAACAATAAAAATCAAGAACGGAGAGCAATTGGTTACGTTGGAATTTCTTGAAGTACAAGAGAAATTGAACAAGTTGATACAATTGGTTGATAATCCGCAAAACCCCAAATTGGCTATTGCTAACTTGTTTTATTTACGGAAAAAGTATTTGAATAAGAATTTCCAAAGTTTGGTCTTTACTTATCCTACATTGATTGATAGGATTTTATTCAAATTGAAACTAGTTGGGTATATCCATTTACAGAAGCAAAGACAAAAGCGAAAGCTGTTCAAATCGAAGCAGAAAAGGAAGAGTGTTGATGTTTCTACTAGTGCAGATGACAACAGCACTGATGAAGAAGATGAGGTGAATCGATTCCTTGTGTCCAATTTCAAGAACTTATCTGTGGTAATTGAAGAGATGTATCAAATCCATGGTGAATATTCATCTGAATTGATACTTCGAAAGTATCTTGATGTAGCTATGGTCTCGGATCAATTGAAGTTGAACTCAATCACGTTGGAAATCTTCAATCAATGCTTTATCATTTACGAAGAGCACTTGATTGTGTTATCGCAACCCTACAAATTCGGTGAACCGAGAGTTGGAGGAGGTGGTGGTGGTACTGGTGGTGGTGCTGGTGGATTTAGTGGAGGAGGATTTTCAGTCGCTTTGCAATCGATTTTGTCCATTGCGAATACGTTACTAAGAACGAGGTATTTACCAAGAGGTGATTATGAAGAGTTGATTGTCAAGTTGACATTGTATGGAAGCAAGTTGTTGAAGAAACAAGATGGGTGTCGTGCCATTTATTCCTGTGCCCACTTGTTTTGGTGGAATGAAAACTTGTTGCCACTGGATGAAGAGTCTCCAACTGTAAAGGACGTAGAAGCTGAAACTGAGAATGAGAAAGAACAAGATTCGAGGAAAAAAGATGGAGAGAAAGAAGGCAGCGACAACAACAACAACAACAACAACAACAACAACAACAACAACAAGGGCAAAGAAGAAAGTGCAAGTGCAGAAGCACCTCAATTGTATCGAGAGTCCAAAAGAGTATTGGAATGCATTCAAAAATCACTTCGACTTGCAGATTCAATCATTGATCCATACATTAGTCTTCAATTATTCATTGAGATTTTGAATCAAGCTTTGATTTTCAATACTTATGGCAATGAATTGATTGATAACAAATTCATCAGTGGATTGATTAATCTCGTAAGAACCAATATGGATAACCTTCGTGATCAAAATGGAGGAGAAAAAACAGGAGGCGATGTTAGTGAAGAAGATGTTGAGACTAGAATGTTTAGGCAGAGCCAATTGTTTTTCAACCACACTTTGCAACAGATTAGTCTATAGAACAGGTGCATAGAAAAGTAATTCAGTGGCTCTATTTTAAAGAATGTTTTACATTTCTATGTCTTGAAAGAGACAGCTTTCAACATTTGCCAGTTTGCCTCTGTCACAAGGTCTACGAGTTTGTCAGTGACATGACTCCTTTTTTTTTTTTTTTTTTTTATTTTGAGTGTTTTTCACGATTTAAAAACAAATGCCGAACTATATCCGAGAGCGG
The DNA here is from genome assembly GCF_024610275.1 of Lodderomyces theae. Taxonomy (NCBI): domain Eukaryota; kingdom Fungi; phylum Ascomycota; class Pichiomycetes; order Serinales; family Debaryomycetaceae; genus Lodderomyces; species Lodderomyces theae. The sequence continues at coordinate 54,931 of NW_026261406.1, read as the reverse complement.
AATTATGACGTAACGCGCTCAAATACTTTCGGTGATTGAAAAAACATTGAGCAAGGCTTTTGTGTTTCACGATACAACTCAATCTCAATCCGAGTAAGCCTTGTCAAGAAAATTCTCTCTAGGGTAGTATACTTTTATAAGTCATTATTGATACTCATTTTGGAACGACAACTTGGAAGTAAAGTGGTAGCCAAGCAAGAGGGATTGTGGTGTGTAGTTCACAAAAGTTTACGTAGAAGTGTAATAAATTACAATCTTGCTGTTGCAATGTGTGTGCTAATTTTAATGATATTCAGCTGTAATTTAAATATTACAAGGCTTAGAGATTGGTGTGTGAAGTATACTTTGGTAAGAAGGCTTATTTGGTGATTTGTTTCTATCTTTTCTTACCTACAAGTATGATCCATTAGTGGTTATTCCTAAAGTGCATTAGTAGTGGCGTTGTATGGTAGACGTGTATCTAAGGTGTAATGTAATATAATATTAGTGTTAGTCAAGTGTACACGACTGCCACTACTGCCACTACTACTATTATTGAGAGAGCAACAGCAACTGTTACACAGAGAAGAAAGAAGAAAATAAAAAAACTGTGGTGGCTTATTGCTCTATATATTCTTTTAGTGTACTGCATATAAATCTATACTAGTGTACTCCTTGTTATATAATAAATCTGCAATATACAATATATACATATATATATATATATGCATGGGTATGTCACGTTGATCATTCTACTAAATAACAGTCCATACTTTTGAGATTAACTGGCAGACTTTGTTAACTGACTTAGTATGCTGGACAATACTAATCGAAAGATGTCAACTGATGACTCCCATGAGGAGTCATTACCCAGATACTCTTATGATGATGATACCGCTACTGCTACTCCTTATGGACAAGAAGAGAAACAACACTTGTTGAACGATGATGAAGTATTGACTGACACTGATTCGTATGCTGATGAAAAGAAGTTGTTGCAAAACAGGGATGAGATTGTTGATTTGGAGGCAAACACTACAGAGAAGCCGCAATCTACCTCGCAAAAGCTTCCAATTGATCTTATTGCTTTACTTTTGATTATCAGTTGGACATTGTTTCAAACTTTTGCATCGCATTACTTGAGAGATACAGCCACTTCAGTCACTAGTCCAGAAGATATAGTTGAGCTGATGAACGGAGACAAAATCCCACATCCTCATTCGTACTTTAGAAATATTTTAGACTTTGTCCAAACTGAACAGGAAAATGGAGAAGCTGACTCTGTTTTGAAGAAACCAAAGCCAAAAGAGATTATTGAAGTCACAAACCCATTTGTTCCCAGTCCAAGATATGGCAAGCCGGTGTACAAAACAGTTTTACTCAATCACACCTTTGCTAATTCCTATAACCACCCCAAAACAGTCAAGTTTTCCATTCCAAAGAAACACAAGTTCAATAAGGTTGTTCTCACTTTATTCACTGAAGTAGATGGTGTACAATATGACAGATTGGGTAACATTTTCATCAATGGCGCACAAGTTTGGAGAACATCAACTATTGAACCTGGTAAACAAAAAGTGTTTAGTGTCTTCAACAAAGACGTCTCGAAATATGCAAAATTGTTTGAAGGAGAAGACAATGAAGTATTGTTTGAATTGAATAATCTTGTCAATGACAGGTTAACTGGCGCTTTCAATGTCACTTTGGGTGCACAGTTCTACAATGTTGAGCACAAGAAGCATCATAAACAACAACAACATGATGATGATTATGATAATGACAATGTTGGCAAATCGGATGCGGCTGAGCAGTTTTCGGATGGAGAGGTTGGGCTGTTCGAGTTTGTGCACTCAGCGGGTTCAAACTGTCATGGCAAGGATGGCTCATTAATTGGAAGAGTTGGAACTACCAAGCCTTTAAAGGGTAAAGATCACCAATCTCACAAGGGTGCACATGCAGAATCTGACTCCGATTCGGATTCCGACTCAGATGATGAACTTGAGAAGCAACATACATCGAAGAAGCATGGCAAACACCACAAATTCGATGCCAGCCACGACACAAAGGAATGGAAACACAAGTTTAGAAAAGGAGGTGTAAAACATCATGAATTGGAAGGGCACAATAGTCACGGTCTGAAACATGATGGTCAAGTTCACTTGGACGACGAGCAGAAACATAAAGAGACTGAGCCTAAACCATCTGATGAGCCTAAAAAACCGAAACATCCAAAGCTTCCAAAACATCCAAAGCTTCCAAAACATCCAAAACATCCCAAGAAGCCTGAACCACCGCATGAGTCCCCAATACGACCTCCTAACAGATATGGCCATCTTTTCAAAATCAACAAACCCGCTGACTCGATCCATCCATTGACTGTTACTCATGAAAAAGGTGAGGCGCCTGTTGAGTACCTTTCTTCAAAGAGGCTTGCGGTCAAACTACCCAAAGTTGCTAAAAACACTACTCGTTTACAACTTTCCGTTTTCACTTCAGGTAATGCTGCTGAAGAGTTTTGGTACACCAATGTGCTTGACAAATTTAAGGACATTTTCGAAGACGAAGGTAATGAATTTATCGGCAAGGGACCACTTCGAATTATCAATGTCTACTTCAATGGAGAAAAAATTGCTGCTCAAACACCAGAGCCGGTGATATTCACTGGTGGCATTTCTCCAGCATTGTGGAGTCCAATTGTTTCCAATTCAGCATTTGATGTACCATCCATTGATATTGATGTGACTCCCTTGTTACCGTTCCTTTGGGAGCATCAAGGATTGGGAGAACAAACTTTGGAGCTCGAAGTTAGCAATGGATTGGGTGAAGTTGGCATCACCAATTACACTTCTGTCAATAGTGATTGGATCACATCTGCCAACTTGTTGGGTTTCCAGCACCCTGATGTTGTTGATTCTTCGGGAGCATTGATTAATGTTGACCATCAGAATAGGGCACATGCTGTTCCAATTGCAATTCCATTCACACATTCCTTCCAACAACTTGTTAGCGGTATCTTTTCAGCTCAAATTGTTAGTACATTGAGCTTCAAATTGAAAGGTGACAAGACATTGAATACCACATTCAGCTCGTATTCAAAGGGTGAAATTTCAAACATACAACACTATGGAAGGGATGGAGATTCGCAGGCACTTGTTCATGTTGGTCATTCGTCAAGTTCTTTTATTGTAACAAACAATGACGAGCCTGACGTTCCTGCTCCAGAGTCGCTTCACCACTCCAAGCACGGTGCAATCAAGCACCATCACAGGAAACATGAGTTGCCATTCAACACCATCCACACGGTAAACACATCGTACAGCTACCCATTGATTCTATCAACACATTTGAAGCACAAGGAAGTTGGTAATGATGGTGATTATGAAATTGAGTATGACGTTGGACTTGTTGATACTAAACATGTGGATGTGCATTTTGATGGAAAATTTGGTCACATTGAGTTGAAACAAAAACAAAATGGTACTTCAACATTTGTTTTGTCAGGCAAAGGTAATCATGGATTTGGTAGTTTGACTGCCAAGTTTAAGGAGCAAGTTCAATTTGGATCTTTCAAGAAGGGGTTGAGTAGAAGAGTCGATGCTATTAATGGAACCATTGTTTACGAAGGGATACATGTTGATCCTAAAGGAAAGCATGGAGAGAATGGTAAACATGGTAAGCATGGTAAGCATAACGAACATGATAATGGAAAGAAGCACCATCCAAAGTCAATTTTGGACATCATTCATGCTTTTGTTGCTCGCTTGAAGTCATGTCGTCGTGGCGCCACAAAGGCTGTTGTCGATCCCGTACATGAGTTGATTGCCACTTACAAGCAAAGTGGATTCAAGGACAATCTTTCCAGCTTAGTTGATCAAGCCCTTTTCTCTTTGGCCAAGTATGAACCAACTGGGCTTGGCGTTGATACTAAAAAAGAAAAAGAAAAACTCTAGCCACCACGGCCACAAGTACCACCACCATGGTTGTCAAACACGTAAGACTACTAACCGTGGATAATTCTAAAATTTTGAGAGAGTTTCATTTTGATATTGCTGATACTTTTCGTTTCTTTTACAGTAGCCAATTTTTATAGTTTTCTTTTTTTATTTCATAGGTTTTTACACAAGGTTTATTGATCATAATAACATTAGATTTCTACAAAGTGATTGATCACACATCAACTTATAAAATGTTGCAAATCATGTAGAACCATTCCTGCAATTGCTGCCGAAGTCAATGTTGCAACAAACCCACAGAACAATGCCGACATTATACTTTGCGAGATATCTTTAGCTCTTGAATTGTTTGTCAATGTGTTTAAAACACCCAACGTGATTCCCAAACTTCCCAAGTTGGCAAATCCACAACATGCATACGTTGCAATCAATTTACCCCTAGCTGATAGTAAATTATATGGAGCTTCGTTGATTAACAAGTTGTAAGCGACGTATTCATTTTGAACAAATTTGTAAGCTAATAATTTGGTCACCAACAATATCTCATCTCTTGGTGTACCTAGAAGAAATCCAACTGGGTAAAGCAAATATGACAACATGAGTTCCAACGACAATTCATTAATGTTCCAGTAATTTCCGAACCACGTGAGGATCCCATTACACAATGCAACAAGGGCAATGATACACATACATTGAATCAACATAGTTCCAGCAATTCTCAACCCCAAGGTAGCACCATTAGAAAATGCTTGCAATACATTTTGTGGTTTATCCTTATCATCCTCAACACCATCTTTTTTGCTATCATTGGTGATCATGACTTTACCATTGGTTACAGGGACATCAGTTTCGGGGTATCTCATCTTGGAGACTGCCAACGAAGCTGGGATAGACATGACACAAGAACTAACCAATGCTTGTGGGTTCAATCCCAATCCAATATACCCCACCAAAACGGCACCAGAAATTGTTGAAAACCCAGAGGTCATAACTTGATGCAATTCCGCCTTGGTCAAATACGGCATCAAGTCTTTAATCAAAATTGCTGATTCACCAATGCCGATAAATGGCGAAGCTGCTGCAGTCATTGCTTCAGCTCCCGAAACCCTCAATGACCAGAAGAAAAAGTATGCAAATTTCCTAATTCCCCATTGAATTACTCCGTAATAGTACCAAATGTGAACAAATGCGACAAAGAATGCCACCGATGGTAACACTGTGAAAAAGAACCATGGCTTATTGGCGATTTCTTGCGTCGTCAAGAATGCAACTCCATCTTTAGCAAATCCCAATAATTCTCTAGCCAATGTTGAAATGAAATTGAATACATCAAACCCACATTTCGTTCGCAACACAAATAATGCCACGATATACTGCATCAAGAACCCACCAATCACAGTGTTCCATTGGATTCGCTTGGGGTTTTTCGAAGTGACAAACAATCCGAAAATCGCAACAAGACATCCAAAGAATGAAATTGCCCTATCGGGTCTCTTTGAAAAATCGGTTTCTGTAGGGATAAAAGTTCCCAACAAAACAGCGGCAATGACAATGGTTGCACCAGCTAACAATCGCTGGTACCGCTGTACAAACAATTTGGTATAAACAACATCACAACAGCGGTCCCATACGCATTTAGCGTGTTTCAAGCACCAGGGTAAGATGCGACGATAGTGCCATGTGATTAAGCGAACCATAATCATTCCCCATAGTACGGTGGGGATCAACCACTGATGACGATGTTTGGGCTGAATTATAATCGATAACCACCACGCAGTAAAGAAACAAGCCAAGATGATGTGAAATGCTGTCTTATACCAAGGGCATTTCAATTTGAAACGTTGCCAATACGATAAATGAGCTTGTGGTTCCGCAGTTGGGTACTGAGTTGTGTTTTCCAAACTGCTGACTTCTTTGGATAATTCGTCAGTAGTCGTGTGGTCTTCGGTACTGACTTTCAAGGCCTTTTCATTGTTGTACTCGAGATTCGGTGTTGACTGGGCGTAGTTGGAATTACTTGGTTCAACTGAATGCACTTCAACTATGGAGCTAGTGGGGCGGATTCCATCATCATTGCCAGCACCATTAGTATGTGGATTTGACATTTGCAAAAAAATAAAAGAAAAGCCTTCAGAAAATAAGTGAGGAGAGTGGGGCCAGATATATATATATTTCACTTTGATCCTCTTTGCACGGAGTCTTAAAGTTTAATGGACTGATTGTAAATATGATTTATGGTTGTGGCTTAACAAGTAATATGACATGAACGTTTATCAAGTTTGATATATACTCTTCAAAGCTGTCTCGTCAAGAGAGTGAAATAAAAAGAGACAAGAAATAAAAAGAAGAAATAGATGGGGCAAATTTTTTTTTTTTTCAATTTATTGTTTTTAAATTGAAATTGAAAAGATAAGAGATGAAGTTTAGTCTTGTTTGATGTAAAGATGTTGTCTTTCCGATCCAATTGTATTTCAAAGACAATGTACTACGGCGTTGTAATCTGTAAAAGTAGAAAAGAAAATAAAAAAATTTCTAATGCAATGCAATGCAATTCATATTCTTCTTCTTCTTGGAACTCACCCAGTTACAAAAGTCTAAGTGAAGTATGGACACAAAACAAATAACTTAAAAAAAGTTTCTTTTTTTCTTTTGCCAATCTTATATGGTGTTCCGAAAACTTCAACAAGCGCCGAATAAACAAAAAAAAAAAAACATTATACGGGAGAGATGCATTAAGATATCTGCAGCCAGTTATTCCAGAATCACACGTCCGCTCTTCCAGTAGCTGTAAAAATAAACCCCATGTCTCAACACCACTATACGTTCCACCTTCTTTCTTCTTCCTTATCTCCCAACCCTAATCTCCTATCTTTTTTTTGTTTTCTTGCTCATTCACACTGTCGGAGCCGCCAAGATTTACTCCTGCTATATCAATTTCACTTTTGGTTTGGGAAAAAGACTTTTTGCCTTAAATTTCAGATGCATCTAGTCTTAAATAATAAACTTAGTGTCGCTATTGACGTAACTAATTTTCCACTACAAAATTAATAGTGAGCAACCTGAATTTTGTAACGACATACGGCATCATGAGTTTGTACTCTCCTCATCTCTCCAAGACCAAAATGCCTTTCTTGTTTTGTTTTTTTCTTTTCTTTTTTTTTTTTCTAATTAATCTGTCGTGGCGGTGATCTGCTTGACGTCGCGTTATTTCTTTTTTTCTTTTTTTTTTCTTTTTTTTTTTTGTTTTCTGTTTTGCCTCTGTTAGGGCAATAACTCCGATGTTTTTAGGTAATATCTCCTTTATTCAAATGGGGTGAACCAATGGCAACTACACTGCGCACAATGAGAAGCAAAAGTATACCCTCACTTGACTTGCAACGAAGATCTCTCGGTGGAAATCTCAACTTTCAAACTTTTGTTATCTATAACAATTAATACATCAATCTTTGAATTTTGGTTGTTCCATTTGACTTGGCACAACCGAAAATTCTTTCACTTTGAATTTGCTTTGCCGTGTTTATGTTGAGCCGGTTTTGTGCAATGTCTCCAGAGAGAAGCTAACAGAGAGATAGGACCATACACCAAAAATCCTGGGGTACATGCTTTCGATCCACAGCCCTCCCCAACCTCAACAGGTATGTATCATTTACTGATAACTGCTGCTGTAAAATGACATGCAGGGGCTAGCTTCTGCACAACTGGTTCAACGGGATTCGAATTGTGATCACTTCTTCACCACGAACTATTAAGTCTTCTGCCACAGACTGCCAAGCCAAGAGATACACCAAACAACGCAAAAATTTATTACCTAGATATGCAAAACTATAGATACTAAAATGCAAACAAAAACGAACCGGAATGAAACATAGCAAATGGTCCGCGTAACATCCTTGGACTTTGCTCTGATCCCTTCTTCTCATCTTCCCTCATCGCTACCTTCGCTTCGATACTTGTCCTTGATTTCAACCATATGCTTGGGATCTATAACATTCCCGATCCCCATCAATGCTTTAGATAGTGCTTCTGTGGTTCCAATCATTGGTCTAATCAATATAACTGGTGAATTTTTCAAAACCGTCATAACGGAGTCTTGCATCGTTTCTTGTTTGTGCAATTCTTTCTTCAATTTCTTCAACTGCTTACCAGTTAACTTAAAGTTTTTACCAAGTGACTTGTATGCAGATACAAGACCTTGTTGGAATGTTTCCGGCTGGTTGGAATACAAGCTAACCATTTTCTCCTTCAATTCATCCTCGTTACTTTCTTCAAGGGCATAGACATCGTATTCGTTGTCATCATCTTCAGTACCGTCTGCAATAGTTGCCAAGCCATCAGCAGTTGTCACCAGATGTCCATCTTCGTCACTCTCATTGATACTGTCAAGCTTCTTGATATCACGCTCATCTGACCCTGGAAGCAAAAAGATTGACTTGTTCAAAAATTCCTTATCGACTCCGAAATTGACATCTCCTTCATCGTCAAACTCAAAATTGGAATACATCTTCTTCTGTCCATTGAATTGTAAATCATTTCCATATTTTTCTGCAGCCTGCTTACTCAAGATTTGTGAACTCAAAAGAATATTACCGCCAGCGCCAACATTCTCTCCCCTACTCTTAGCTTCATTCAAATCGATCGAAGTGTCTGACCCATCATCCGACCCACGACGAGCTGCAACTTGATTTGCTCTCGACAAAGAGCCTTCTCCACCCAACATTTCTTCTCCTTGTTCCAACAAAACCTGTGTGCCAGAAGCAAGCTTCACACCCATGTTGACCAACTCGTACCCCGTAGTCTTGGCAAACGAGCTCGTTCCCTTTTGAAGACTTCTCCAAAACCGACCATCCTTCTGGTACTCCTTACGTGACACAACGTACAAATCCTTGAATCCACCACCAATGTTGACTACTGATCGCAAGGAAGATACCCCAGACACAATACCCAACACCTGGGTCAGTTGGAAAACTGGTGCCCACGCTTTACCCAAGCCACGCATCAATTCCGGTACGCCCAGCAAGCCAAATAAATGAGCTCTCGGTAAAGTAATTTTCGAACCATCCAAGATGAAAAAGTTGGCAAACTCGGCAGTTCTGCCTGACCTAAGCCCAACAAAATCCACTTTTTTGGGCTTGTAATCAACTTTTAATTTGATAGGGCTAATCTCAAATTTTTGAATGTACAAAATCTCATCTAGTGGGAGCTCAAATCTTGAATCTTTGAAATCAAAGAAACGTGTAATAAAGTCCAACGTATCTTGGTCAATATGAAGCCTCAACGGCAAAATGGAAACCTTCATGATTGCTTCAACTGCAACTAAATTTGGCTTGGGCCTTACGTTGAGTATGCTTACTTTTGCCATGCTTGTTCCAACCTCTCTCTCTCCTAGTATGTTCATATATGAAAGAAGTTTGTTCCAAGTAGAGGATTGAACATTGTCATACACGTCCACATTCCCCAAGCTTAACTCAACTAAATTCAAAAGCTCAACTTTCATGCTTGGATCAGTCTTGTCACGTCTGGGGTCTCTAGTGGAATACACCACAACACCAATATCAATGCTTTTCAAATCAGTCACCACCTTGTGAGAAGCAGACCTTCTCAACTTGAGGTTCTTGTAATTTTTACCTCTTTTTATATTAGCGTCAATTTTATCTTTCTGATCATCAGACACCCCTTCATCATTTTGAAGACCAAGATTAATGCTTTTGGTTAAATCATTACCTTTCGCAGTCTTTGGAGCACTAACGTGTATGGACTTGTACAAAGTTTCTTCAAATACCAGTTGCGTGTCCAGTTCGGCGGCAGCTGAGTCAGCAGCCTGTGTTCCTTCGATAGTGTCTGGTTGACTGACACTACTGCCGCCTCCTTCCTCTCCCCTTTTTTGTTCTGCTTCAATTTTTTTGACAGCGCCTCGAATCGCCCTTCTTGTATCTTTCCAATCATAACCATCATATAAGAAAACCTGCACTCTAGATAAGTTGATGCTAACTTTTAAAGGATCTATCCCTTCGACGTCGGATTTGTAACTTGAAACATAATCAAAATGTTCATCTTCAAACTCTAAACCCGAGCTAGAGGCAGAAGTTGCCTCTACAGATACTGGCTCTTCATTTAAATCCATTTCGGCAAACGATTCTGTAATGTTTTTGAACATGCTGCTGTCAATGCCACTCAAGACATTCACGTCTTCATTGACATCGATCTTCATTTTGTCCTTGTCATCGAAATCATAAGGCAATTTTAAATCACTAATCATCTGTGTGAATGTATTCGCCGAATCTGCACACAAGTCCAATCGGACCTCATCGGAGTTGATTTTGAACTCAATAATAGACAACCCATCCCTAATTTGTAACTCGTGATTTTTGCGTCTGATTTCATCTATATTAGTGTTGAAAGTTAAACCAATATGCGCCAAGTTGACTGACCCAATTTGGACATATCCTTGATTTATCAAAATGTCAGTTGCCGTTGTTTGGTCTCTTGAGCCATCAATCTTGGGGTCCTCACTCAATGCCACATTTTTCAAATCATCAACCAAAAGTATAGCAATATCACGGATAGAACTTTTAATGTGAGACTGGTAGACCCCAAACACAAAGTCAACATTGGCCTTGGATACTGTCAAATAGCCCTTGCACTTTAACCGGCCAGCGTTTAGCCCCAACAAGCAATTGTACAAAGTTAGCCTAATGTCAAAACGATGCAAAGAGGGCTGCTTCTTGGATGGTGCTGTGTCAATCAACTCTTCCTCTACATGTTCAATTATCGATTCATCTTTACCAAACAACGTGAGCCAGTGTGTATAATATTCCAAAGCAAAATCTTGAGCATGAACCTCCAAAGTCGAGCTTCTTTCCAACGACTTGTACTTTAAAGTCACCAATGGCACCTCTATCGAAGATGCATCTAGGTCTAAATAGTGATAAAGGACATCCTCCTCAACATTGTCCCTCATCCGCACAGTTTTCAAAGCATGTATAGAGCCAAGGATATCATTCTTCAATTTGAAGAGCTTAATGTCAGTCACGTCGGTTCTAATGCTTCCAAATTTGGGCAAAATGTCATCTACTTGAATGCTGATACTTGCCACATCAATACAGTAGTTTGCCTGACTCGAGCGATGACTTCCAGGCATTTGTAAAAGACTTCTGGTGAGACCAATCCCAGCTCTTCTGTTCCCACTGATATTGCTTGTGGAAGACAACATATAGTTTGATTGATCAAGCTTCACGCGCTTCTCGGGCTTAGACAAGAAGGTCTGCGTATCTGCCAATTTGTCCAGCAAAGAGCCAACTAGTCTCTGTAATTCCTTCGTCAAAAGCTTGAGGTGATTCAATTTTGAAACAAACTCAATATTCAGAATTGACACGCTCAAAGAAGTATTCAAATTTGACGCACGCAAAAACGGGGACCCGCTTGCGTTTACAGTGCTGGGTTGGATGAATGCTCGGAACTCCCTTGCTTCATGGAGTACATTTATGTTGTCGACATTGAAATATGACTCAATTTTATGGTCGTCAAGCGTTAAATTTCCAGTAATGGATGCAATATTCAATCCGTCCTTTATAGAGTCATAGCAAACAGGAAGGATCCCAATTTCAAGCTTCAAATCACTAGCCACTGAAACTGACACATTAATAGCGGCAGTCTGCACAATTAAATGCTCATGCTTCATCTCATCATTGGTTGAAAGGGCACCTGTTGTATTTCGAAGCTTCTTAATTTTATGCAAAATATCCGTGAATTTTTTGTAACAATCAAAGACATGTGTGACTTCATTAGCGGTTTTGAGCATGGACCCTAAATTCTCCTCATCCAAGTTGAAAAAAGCAGCTTTCGCAAACAAAAGCGTAATTTCAAGATTCTCCGTATCATCTTCATTCTGGAAAACCTCAAAACGAAAATCACCTGTCGAGACTTCGCCGTCCTGTGATGTATATGACAGGTTCCCCTGCGGAGAAGCGGACCTTTCGTATCCTGGATTTGGCGAGTTCTCAAAATAGAAAACTTTGGAACCAATGTGTTTCGAGGAACGTATAACTTCCACGGTTTCAACACCGCCAAACAATAGCAACTCATTTTTCTGCTTGGCTGTGATATTTTCGAGATTAATTATGAGCCCATTCAGGTCAACAAATGATCCATCCCGTTGTATTGCCGCGCTCAATGCAACCTGCAAGCTTGCTATGGTGACACTATTAAATAACGGTTCAGATTCATTTGCATCCTCTGTTGAAGACTCACTATCCACTCCGTCATCTTCATTAGAATATTGTGGAAACCTGTCATTCTTTTTATGCCCTTTCGACAAAGACTTTCTCTTCATTTGATAAAGCTTGACTTTTAAAGTTTTAGCAATGCCCTCGAATATAGATACTAGTGTCGCGGTTGTCGGGGTTGATGCAAGCTTCACTTTACCGACCTTGACCTCCAAATTCGATATGGCCTTGAGTCCATCAAATTCAATATCACACAGGTTCATATGGAACAAAATTGGTGGTTCATCCACAGTTTCGTCGTCTTGTTTGTTGTCAACCGGACCGTCAGAAGCAACTGACTTTCCAAAGGATTGAGATGTTGCACTCATGTATATCGAGCTTGCCTCTTCGTGAGTAAATACCATACTATTCATCAACGCTTCGTCTCCATAGTCGGAGGAGTTTTCGTTCTCCTCATCCTCTGACTTGTTTGCAGTTTCAGCGCCACCTTTTTGAGTCTCACTTTCTCCTCGAGGTACCACTGGTCGTAAAGTTTTGATTGTGACACCATCTACAGTGATATTTCGTGTTCCATTTACGGTAGTTATTTTGACCTGCTTCACTTCAACCAACAAATCTGTCAGCTCCGTAATCAACTTGATTCTTAAATTTGAAATGAGTATTTGTAGTCTCAGTAATGCCATTTCCATTGCTCTTTGCATAACATTTCCTATAGTTGAATTATTTGAAATTGCTGAGCTTCGCCTTCTGGTGGATGGAACAATAGGCGTAGAGTCCTCCGAGTCACTCTCACTATCAATGGCATATTCGCTCTTGTCCACTTCGTAGTTGTCGGTCTCCAACATGATGGTGTTGGCCAAGTCGGCAGTGGTTTGCGCCAAGAGGAACTGGGAATGGCTAGCAGTGGTTTCGTCATCATAATCTGGGGACAAAACAAGCTCGACTCCCTTTGCGTCAATTTTCACTCCACTGATCCCAGAGATCGTTGATACCTCTAAAAGTCCCACTTTACCATGCCGAAGATTGAAACCTGGGAGTTTGCCCGCCTTTTCAGGATCAATACTTATATCCCTTAGCGTGATGTTATTGAGCGATACTTCTTCGAGGTTTGGCAAGTCTACTTCTGAGAATAGAGATAGTTGGTTGAGTACGTATAGTAGTAGTCTCTTTTGTATATTCTGTGGTATCCATTGAGGGCTCATTTATGAATCAAGTGGGGGGGTTTTTTTTCAAGAATAAGTTGATGCAAGTATATTTTGAATTTTTATGCATGCAGAATCACTAAAAGGCACCGATGACTGTGTTAGATGACACTTCTGTGTATATTCTGATTACTGATTGGTGAACTTATATTCTCTATTAAGGATGAGGTTGACTTGAGTGCTTTGAGCCACTCTTTTTTTTTTTTATTTTTTTTTTTTAGATAACATCATGACTCGTTGATAAAAGCGAGAAAAGATATAGAGATGACACAAAATCAGAAGGACTAACTACGAGTATACAATCTCCTTTCAAGTACATCCAATCACATTCAAATTCTTACTGCTTCCCCTTGTTAGACTGTCGTTCCAAAAGGTGTTGGAGTCCAGTTCTCGTGGGGCTCCATAAGATACACTGTTTCGCTCTTATAGCCAGCATTTTTTGACTTTTTCTTGGTTGAACTTGTGGCCACATCTTCCAGTTTTCTCTTTCCCCCATCTTCTGCTAGTATCTCGTCCAAGGAAGGAGGTAGCTCTAAAGCTTTCCTGTTCGCTCTCTGTGCCGCCTTGTCGAGCTTGACGCTAATCTCACGCATCAAGTCTGAATCAGCATTAGTGAACGACTCCTTCACCACCAGCAACATTTTTACCAACAACAAATCGTCATTTTTGCAGATTGACTCTAAATTGTCACAAACAAACTTAATGAGATCCATTTTGCTGGTGAGCTCAATTTGGGGGAGTTTTTTCACAGGAAGTGGTCGCCATAGAAGCGATTTGGTTATGAAGGGCAACCACTCAATTAACTGTGATACCTCTATTTCCAGCAAAGCCGTCGCCAAGCCCAATTTCTTGTACACACGACGATCGATCTCATCTATGCCTTTTTGCTGTAACACGTTCGATGATTCTATAAATAACAGAAGAAGTAACTCGTCACTAAGTTTTTCAAGTAGAGGCTTATAAAGCTTTTCGAGTAGTGGATTGTACGTGATCCCTTTACTTTCGAGTTTCTGCTGCGGGTATATCAAGTAAAACTTTCTGATGAGCAATTTCGCTAGTAGCTGAGGATTAACCGTACCAAGTTCAACTAAATCGTTCACACATTTTCTCAAAGTTGTTCGATTTGAATCATTATTGTCTGCGAATAATGGAGTATCGAGCTGATCTTTTCGTATTCTTTTGAAGGTTCTAAGATTCTCATACACTGAAAACCCATTAATCAACTCTTGATAATGGTTGTATCGGAAATTCACAGCTTCGTAATAAACGTCTGCCTCGGGGTTCACGTCTTTGTCACCTTCACATTCGCTGTCTAGTTGACTCCAGTAATTATCATATAGCCACGTCAATGCATCCTTGGTTGCAATCCGCAATATGTCCAAGCTGGGTAGGTTCTCGTGTGTCCCCATGTGTCTCAATTCAACAAAAAAAGTCGGTAGATTCAACTGCTTGGCTAGCAATTGCATAGGTATAGCATAGTTTGATTGTTGAAATGGATCCAATAGTCCATTCACAAATCTTATCAATGCCATTGTATATGAAAGCTGGGTCACATTCGTATCGGTGTCAAAATCCTTGTCATCGTCATTCAAAATCACCGAAGTCAAGATGGAAGTTGCTTCAATGCCATGAGGTAATCTACCTCTTGTAAGAAGTACTTTAACTCTTTCGATGGCTCGTTTGCGGTTGTCACAGGTACCATCAAACTCATAGAACCATTTTTTCAATTCAATGAGGTCCTCGTGTGACCTATATGCTGTTACGACTGGGGTTTCCTTCATTCGTTGACACCACCCTGACAATATGATTAAAGCATTGCAATATTTTTTTTTTTTTTTCAAACCGAGACCATCACGTGCCACCTTGAGTAGTTTCGTATTGTAGAGTTCAGAGTGCTACTAGACAGACTTAGATCTCCTCCGGAGATGTTCTTAAGCGAAAGAAGAGGCACGATAGACCATCGCCTGCAAGCTCATCGTCAAAGCCGTTCATTTATGAGGAACTCATGTATTTAAGACCTATGTTGCAAATTGCTCTTGAACATGATCCATCAGAAAACTGGTTTAGCAGAATTGGCTGTTCTCCTTTCTCTTGCGCTTGTTGTTCTTGTATTTGTGTTTGCTTTTGCACAAGTAAGTCGGAGATATACCTCGTAGATCTCAATCGGAGATAAAAGGTCAAGATAGTAACAGCGAACAACATTTTTTTTATCCAATTGGTATGTTTAAAACTCTCACGAGTGTAACCTTTGAATGAGGTTATCCAAACGACTTGGTAACAGCAACTCAGGTCAATATTATTTACACAGTCTGTATGGAAGGACCCGTCCCCTAACCCCTCCACCCCAACAAATTGAAAAAATGAAGCTGCCGCGTACAACAGATGTGGGGTTTTCGCAGACGTTACACAAAACGTAAGCACAGAAAATTTCACAGCGTTAAATCAGAAGAGAATCATCACTACTCTATACAAGTATACATATATATATATATATATAAATAAGTGTCACATCGCTGCCTGCTGTTGTACACATTTGGAACATAACTTTTTTATCAAACTACCTTCCTCAAGTTAACCTTTTTTTTATTCATTCACAAGATTCATTATGTTGGCTGTTACCGCAGGTGAGAACCCCCGTCCAGATTTTGAAGAGTCTTTACGTGTTGTCAAAATAGATGACACCCACTATGTTGGTGCACACTGCTTGAGAAAACCGGTTTCTATGGCCAGAGGCATCTATGGAGGACATATGATTGCGCAGTCTTTGTTGGTAGCTATTGAGTCGACGAAATCTGAAGTGACTGGCGAAGTGATGATTCCAGATTCTTATCATTCGTTCTTTATCAATGCAGGTAATAACAAGACGCCAATGGAGTATGAAGTGTTGAAGCTTTATGACGATGAAAACATGTGCAAAAGATCTATTGTTGTGACCCAGCATGGAAAGAATAGACTAACCTGTCTTGTGTTGTTGAGGAAACAAGGCACTAAACCATTACACAACATCGAAGATAGTATTCCTCCACCAGAGATTCAAGTCAAACATCCTGATCCTGATAAGTTACATCAAGTTCAGCATACTGATTTTTGCAGGAATGCATTTGACGATGATTTTGTTGACTACAGGAGAACACCCGAGGAGAATAAGTTACATTTTTCAGAACGTTGGATATCTCTCTTTACCGGGTTGAAGAATATCCCCGAACCAGGCACAAAACCTGAAAAAGTGAAGGATGCTCTACCAGATGCATTGGATAATGTGCACACTTTTGAGCTTGATATACTTCGACCCAAAAACTCGCAATCGGTGAAGAATCCTATATTCAACTACGTTGGTCTTGGTGAGATTTCAGATAGCAGCTTCATTACCACTATGGCCCGCGTTTTGCACATTCCTTGGGCTCCATCTCTTGAAACGGGCCAAGAGTACGATCCCGATCGTGATGCAACATACTTGATGAGATCGTCTTTGAATGCGCTCCACGTTTTACATTACAATGCAATGTCTTTGGACCACCATATTTATTTCCACAACACTGAATACGAACCTACAGATGGCACGGCGTTTGACGTTGGTAAGGATTGGTTGGCATTTACTTATCAAATGAAGAGGTATAGCAATAGTAGGGTCCTTGCTCGTGGCTACATGTTTAACGAAAACAGGAAATGCATTGCTACAGTTGTTCAAGAAGGTTTGGCGATTTTGATGGACGGTGTTGCAACTACCGCGGATAAATCACGTTTGTAGAGTTGTAATTAGACCCTAAATTTAAAAGTGACTGTTGCATAACAGAGAGAGAGAGAGAGAGAGAGAGAGAAAGCTTTTGTCTTAACTCCGTCGGAGTTTGGATAAGCATTTAAGTGTTTGTGCATGGAGAAGTCATGTGAAAATTTCACAAAATTCAAAATGCATACGAGCTGAGTAATCGGTTTCCATTGTTCTTCGGATAAAAACTCCAATTTGATGGAATTTCGAAATAGAAAAGAAAGCAGAGTTTGAACAACCAGTGGTTGCAGCTAGAGCTGGTCTGAGATAACTTTCACTTCCTCTGAGCAGCAACATGCACCTGAAATGCACTCTTGCGACAATCGCATCCCGCGACGTATATAAAGTGTGGCTGAATCACTGCAGTTTGCATGCTTGCAGGTAGCTCATAACGCACAAGTTCGTCAATGCATAACATTCAACCTCAGAAAAGTGTAGAGTTAATCTTGTCTTCTTGTCCCACGCACACACACACTGCCTCCCCCTTCCTTCTATTACAAAGCTTATTTGTTAATTGCTTACGGTTTGAAATGTGAATGACGTTTTGAGAAAATACTTGTGCCTCGGTCGAACTTGAATAGTAGTACAAAAAAAGAAAAAGAAAAATAAGTATGCATTCTCTCATCGGTCGTATAAATTTCCCACAGTTCTTCTCTTTTCCTTTATCATCGTTTCACTCATCTTTCCCATTACCTTTTATCCAAATATGACCACGCCCTTAGACAAGTTAAAGAACGATGTATACAACAACGACCAAGTAGGGAAGATTGAGGCAAAGACCTCAGTAAGATTCATTTCAGAAGAAGGCAACAGAATGATATACGAAGGCAACTATCCAGTAGAACCTTTTAAAGAAGGGGCAAGGGGTACATATGGTGGAGATTTCATTGCTCAAGGTATCAACGTTGCTTGGGAATCCATTGGTAGGCCTGATTTTCAACCTCATTCGGTACACTCGTATTTCGTGAAAGCTGGTTCGCATGACAGTGTTCTCCGATGGGAAGTGATTAAAGTGTCAGATTCGAGGAATTTTTCAAACAGAATTGCCCTTGCGTATCAGGGGCATACAAACCAGTTGTGCTTCACTTTGCAGTGCTCATTCACTAAGGATAACAATCTTGATAAGAGGGATGCGGATCATCAGAAACTAATTGCTTCGGGTGCCGATATTAAAACGGTGCCATTCCAATTCAAGAGGAATCCCAACCCCAAATTCTTTAAATACAAAGACAGCATCGATGATCTTCTTTATTTCGAGCATACAAATGGAAACATTGCCCATGCTGTCCCCAGAGAAATTTTCAGCACAACAAAGAATTTCGATATGAACAAGATTGGCGATGAGGAGCTTGGGTTTTATGTCAAGTTCTTGGATGATTACAACTTGGGCAAGGATTATATCAGACAATCGTTTTTGGGGTTGGCGTTCGCGTCAGACTCATTATGGTTGGCCACTCTTGTTAAGGCGTTGGGACTACCCGTAACCCAAAAAGATGCTGATTTTTTCAGAGTAAGTTTGGACCACACCTTGTATTTCCATGACTTGAACTTTGATTCAAGTACTTGGATATATGTTGATTACCGGTTCTTATCCATGGGAAATAATAGAATTTTGGCTGTGATAAATTTTTACACGTTGGATGGTAAGGCCATTTGTACTGCTGTTCAAGAAGCTTATGGATTTTTGCCGACGGAGTTGGTAGAAAAGTCTAAGAAACTTCACGACAAATATCACGGGGAAAAGAGTAGACAACTTGCGGCAAAGTTGTAATGTATACGTTTAATTTTTTTACAATGTTATAAGGGAGCGGAGAGGGCGCATTTATGGCTACACATATATATATAGAAAACTATTCATTTCGTCTTTTTGAGTGTCTGTAGTGTATACTTCGCGGATTTATCTGTGGTATATGTCGGGTTTAGATTCAAACATTGCATCTATTGTGGAGAGGACCCCACGTTTGAAAAAAAAAAAAAAAAAAAAAAGAGAGAGAGAAATCGTGGGAACCTCGGTTGAAAAATCCGCAATTAATAAAAAACAAAAGATAAAAAGAGCCAGAATCTTGGTAGGAAGAATTCAGAAGGATTGCAATAAATACTTTGCGTTCACATAGAGTTGTACAATATACATATCAATGGGGGAGGTTAGTTCAGAAAAAGTGTTGCCACCATTGGACGCAAAGGCTGTATTCGATGTGGTTCAAATTGATGAGCAAACTTATCGTGGCATCAAGCCATTAAGAAAGCCATCGAAAGAAGTTAGAGGAGTATATGGAGGCAACATTGTAGGTCAAGGTATTCTTGTTGCCATGAGAAGTGCTCCAGGGTACACTCCGAATTCAGCTCACACCTATTACCTCAAGGCTGTTAATGAAGAAACTCCGCTTACTTGGAAAATTGAGGACATCTCCACAGGAAAGTCATTTGCCACACGGAAATTATTTGCTTATCAAAACGACGTTGCTGTATTTTCGGCAATGATCTCATTGACCACTAAGAACTCGGCATCGAGAACTGGATCTAAGGACAACACACAGATGGAATATAGCATACCTGCTGGAAAAACATTGACTACGCAAAGCCTCAAGGGTGTACCACTGATATATGCTGCTGTTCCCTTATTCACATACATGAGAATATATGAAGAACAGAGGGACAAGGATACATATGCGTTCCAATTGCGGTGGGGTATCAAAGATGACCCAAACTTCCATCAAGAACTCAAGAATATTACCCCAGAATACAAGTATCTTGGAATTAGTGTTTTAACCGACTGGGCAGGAGTTGACTTTTTGGCACATCATTTGGGAATCAAGACTTTACCCAAATTTGAAACTTCCATTGACCATAGCGTCTATTTCCATGAGGACGATTTTGATATAGATCAATGGTTTACGTATGTCATTGGCTTTAAATGGATTGGAAATGATCGGGCTTTGGTTAAAGCAGATTTGTACACGGAGGATAACAAACAAGTCGTAAGTATTGTTCAGGAGAGGTTATATGTAACCAGTTCAAAGTTGTAACAGGGTCAGAGAAAAAGATATAGCACATATAGAATTTTAGAATGATACAATTCGCGACGTATCTTTTGCATCAACTTGCGTGAGTTTACATCTGTGTAGATCCACTAGTCCGATTCATCTCTTAGATTGATCTATTGATAACCATATAAGATTAAAAATACCTAAACAGGCTGCAGCGTTATCTTCATGCCGTGGTGGATGTTTTCTCGGTAGTCGCGTTTTGGGTAATGCTGTGGCTTATGATAATGTTTTGTCTCTTGTTTTTTGTTTTTTGTTTTTTTGCTTTCTATCTATGGGAATGACAATTCAAATTCGATAAGCGACGACAGCATAAAAAGCGGCATTACGGAAAAAAGAAAAAGAAAAAGAAATTCTTATATTCTTTTTCCATGCAATGTTAAAATATGTATATGTATATATGTTTATGTATATATGTTTATGTATGTATATATATATATATAGCCATGGATATGCTTTTTTGTTTTGTTTTGTTTTTTTTTTCAGTTATTTTCTTAACTCAACCCCTCCAATTTCTCACTTGCATCAACGTTTTAAAGTCTCTTTACTAAACATGTATAAAGAGTCTCAAATAATACCTTCCCCAACAGCAGCCACTAGAGTCAGCAGCATGGAAGACCAACCAATGATTATTGATCCTTCAAAGCACCAAGTGCCTCGCGTGGAGCCCAAGATTGCAGTTGACTTTGTATCTGAGATTGATGTTGAGAAGAGTTCCGATACTGAATACCGCGGGAAGCTCCCATTGAGAAAACCTATAGCAACTCGTCATGGTGCTTATGGTGGAGCATTGTGCTCTCAAGCTATTTTGGTTGCCATGAGATCTGTGCCTTCCGGTTTCAGGCCTCACTCAATCCACTCATATTTCACAAAGGGCGTGCATGAAGAGTCAGTTATAGAATGGAAAGTGCAAAAGATATCTGATGGTAAAACTTATGCCAATAGAATTGTACTTGGTTGTCAAGAGAACGAAGTTGTTTACACTGCCAGTATTTCACTAACCACAAGAAACGTGACCAAACCAAGAGATGATGGATTGGTACCCTTTAGTTATCAAAACGATGCCCCAAGAGAGCTTTTGCATTACGACATCAGCAAATTGAAAGGGATCGCCAATCCAAACTTGCACATTACTCTTCGAGAAACTCCCAAATCCAAAGTTGATGATGTTTATCCATACTTGATCAAATTTGGTATTCCAGAATGTGAGACTGTTTTGCCAGTACCTGAGGAGTACAAGTACTCATTATTCACTTGGATCACAGATTGGATGTTTTTATCAAGAGCATTTGCTAGTGGTATAGGAAAAAGGGTCAAGGCTCAATTTGATGTTTCTTTGGATCACACAATTTATTTCCATGACGATGATCTAGATGCCACAAAATGGGTTGGTGTTAGCATGAGACCAGGTAGATCTGAACATGGAAGAACCTTGATGACTTGTGATTTGTACAATGAAAAGGGAAAGCATGTTGCTACAGTAGTTCAAGAGCGGTTATTTATTGTTAAACCGACTGCACATTTATAGACAATTTCTAAAGGGACTTTTATTTGATTTCACTTCTACTTTTATCTTTTCATAGACAGTTGAATGTATCCGGCAAAAGGTTTAGATGTATTTTAGAAAAAAGCGTGTGAAAATAAAATTTCAAAAAAATTGAAGCTCGGTCTTATGAGAGTTCTTTTTGTGTCGAGCGAGCGAGAGAGAGAGGAGTAATGTGTATAGTGCGTAATGAGTAATGTGGGGAGGGGTGGAGTAGAAAAAATAAAGAGCAACAAATTCGGTAGTGGTACTGGCGGGCCCATTTAAATATTCCCATCTCTGATCTTTTATACAAAGAGAAATATACACAACGTATCCCCACAGTTACCCGCATTACCGTGAAATGAACAACGAAAACTACGTTAGAGGAGAAACCATTGATGTCCAAGCAGAATTCGGCGTGATAGACAAGGGTGATGGCAAATACGTGGGTAAAAAGCCGCTAATCAAGCCAATTCACTATGCACCGGGAGCCTTTGGAGGTAACCTTGCAGGACAAGCGATGTTAGTTGCTATGAAATCAACTCCTCCCGAGTTCAAGCCACATTCATTACACTCGTATTTTGTCAGAGCTGCCACTTCCGACCTACCAGTTGAATGGGAAGTTGATAATATATCCAGTGGTAAAACATTTTGTAATCGTGCCGTCAAAGGTTTACAAAATGGCCAAATTGTTTATTTCGCCAATGTTTCATTAACCAGGAAAAACTCGTACAATGACAGTTTGGCAAAATGGGAATCGGACATGGCTAAGTTTGAACAAAGGGGTAAAGATGAGGGTGATTCTGATGAAGAAAACGAAGACGATGATGATGCAGAAAAAGCTCCCCTGAAACCATTTAGATTCCAAACCCCGTTGCATGAATGGGTAAAGAAATACGGTGAGGAAAGTTTAGTTGTTTCGCCATGTGAGTCCAATATGTTGAGTTATTTCAAATTTTGTCCCGAATTTATAGATTTGGACAAGTCCAGCTACGAAGAGAAAATACCAGTTGCTGAACGTAGGTTTGCGTTTTTGGTAAGATGGGGAATTGACAATGAACAAGGGTATAATCAACCTTTGAAAAACGTTGATGAACAATTTCAATTTGTGGGGTTGGCTAATCTTTCCGATGCATTGATTTTAAATGTTTTGGAAAGAGTTTTGAGACTTAATGGTGTGTCAATCAAAGATAACATGAAGCATTTCTTTGGAGTCAGTCTTGATCATGTGTTGTACATTCATGATAATGATTTTGATGTGACTAAATGGATGACGTATTCGTTCAAGACAATACGCTTTTCTCATGATAGAGTTTTGTTTGAAGGCGAGTTGTATAATCATAAAGGTGTGCATGTCGCAAGTGTTGTTCAAGAGGGCCTTGCAAGGCTTGCGGGTGCAGAAAGAGATGCAAAGTTGTAATATCGCGTAACCTAGTTATAGAAGCTGAATATATTTGTAACCGATTGAGATAATGTGCTGTCGACAACTCTGTGGTGGGTAGAAATGGAAAAACAAAAAACGAAAAAGAAAAAAAAAAAGAAAAAAAGAACTGCACAAAATAAAGCTCTCCTCTGTGCAAATGACCCAATGACCAAGACAACTCCACTCGACTTGAATCATTTCAATGAAGTCACACGTACCAATCTCCTAAACCTGTTGAGTAAGATCTACTCAACCTCAAATTTACTAGTCTTGGATCCGGTTCTTTCACCATTGATAAATAGTCTCACAACATTTCTGATCATCAAGGAACATGGCCATTGTCAGAATGTCGCCTGGTTGAATGACGAATTACTGGAGTTACCATCCACGGTGCTATCAAAATACACGAGCTTGATCATTTTGATCCCTGAATCAGAAGCCAATTTGGCCAAATTGGAGAAAAATATACGACATATACAACAAGAAACCCCTAGTTTGAAATTCAACATAATAATCAAGGATCTAACCAAGTCCTTTGTGTACCAACTCAACAAGCTTTTCAATGGCATTTTGGATTTCGAAAAGATTTTGGACTTGTCAGAGCCACTGAAACCGTTGAGTATAACCTCGAAAATCAAGGTGTTCAATTGGTCGACTGAGCCGTTGTACGCAGATGGGGTATTGATCACTGATATCAGCCAGTATTCAGGTTTGGATGACTATTACTCGACACCGATTAAGCTGATAAACCAATTGACCAAGGCCATTTTGCAAGTGTTGTTTGTCGGTATCAAAAATGGTGAAGATGAACATAAACACTATTTCAAGCTTCGAAACATATTTGGTAAGGGAAACCATTCGGACTTGTTGATCAAGACCCTTTTACAATCTCAGATACCCAGTTTTTTGAATGAACATATGGCACCATCTGAGATTGAATTTTATGAGGAGAGGTTGCATAGTAATACGGATATGGTTGTTATTGAACGTAATTTGGACATGATGCCTGTCTTGTTTAGTCAATTGACATACCATGGCATAATTGATGACTTGTTTGATATTGAATTTGAGTCTATTGTCAATTTAAAAGACGAGGACAGTGTCAGCAAGAACCTCACCAAGGATGAATTGTATAATCGAGACTTGAAGCATCTAAATTTCTCAGCTATTGGATCGAGGTTGAACAAGATGGCAAAAATTATACAACAAAAGTTCAAAGACTCTGGAGCTTCAGGAGGAGATACAAATATCGATGACATGAAAAATTTGGTGTCCAATTTAGGGAGCCTAACTCTACAGCAAGATTTAATCAAAAAGCACACCATTATTGGAGAGTCGGTACTTTCCAAAATCAACAATGAATATGAAAAGTTTCTCACTTTGCAAAATGACATTTTCGAAATGGATTATAAGTTGCAAATGTCGAAGTTGAAGTCATTTATTAATGCCAATTATCAAATTGAATTCATATGGCCAACGATATTGTTGATAGGATATATCAATGATGGTGTTCCAAGTAAAGAATTGGGAAAGCTTTCAACAGACTTGCAAGATAATTACGGACTATCTGCGTCAATTGCATTGGAAAAATTGGTTGATTTGAAGTTGATTAGAGTTATACACGATTCGTCGAATGATTTCTTCACGTCTTTGGGGTGGACAGCCCAAAAGAAGCATCAACCTGTTAACGACTTGCATGAAAAAGATGACAGGGAAGTTGCAATTTCCGGAGGTAAAGATGTGTTGAGGAGTAACTACACCCTAATCAACAAATTCTGGAATTTGCATCCCTACGACGACGACTCAATTGAAAGCAACAACAACGCAAATTCTTCAACAAGAGATCTGACAAACCTTTTGCAATTATACCCCAACCCGTCATTCACATTACCGGGAAATACTGTTCCGCTAACTTTCCGAATCATTGAATCCTTATACTTTCGTGATTTTTTAAAGTACAAGCCCGTAAACAATATCAAATCACGACCAAATTGGGATAACCTCGGTTTGAACACGATGTTGGCTGGTAAAACAGTCGATATCAACTTGGACAATGTCAATGATGATAAACTGAAGTACTTGATAGTGGTGGTTATTGGAGGAATTACGAGAAGTGAATTGACGTGTTTAAAGTATCTTGAAGAGAGATTCAAAGCGAAAGGAACACCAAAGGAAATTATTGTGATTTCTAATGGGATCATCAACAACAAAGACCTATGGCAGTTCATCACTGAGTAGTGGGACTTATCTACACCCTTGTATAGCATAGCTTTCTTGATAAATAAAAGTCATCGTTTTATGTATATTCAATCCTTGCTCACATAAACATCAAAATTCTCCTCCGCCTCTCCTCCGCCTTTCCTCCGCTCTGCTCTGTTCTGTCGCTCTCCTTTCCCAATTCTTACCAACGGTAAATGCAAAAGTATCTCAAATCACACAACCGGTCCCTAAGCGACATCTTCAGCTTGCTTTTGTTTTTGCAATTGAGCATAGTAAGCTTCTCTCTTGGCAACGAGTGGAGTGTGTTCGGTGTACCAGTACAAAGTGGCCAAGGTGAAGCCAGCAGCAAAACCAATGGTAATGTCAGTTATGATCTTTCTTTTCAAAGTACCTGTAATTGGAGCAATAGCCATGGTGTGTGTTGTGTTGTTAGTTATATAATGTCTGGATGTCTTCTGGGTGTCTTTTTTTTTTTTCTTTTCGTCCCAATTCTGTTTGGTTAAACTAAAGTATGGGTGGTATGCTACCATATGATTTCTAGCATAATAGAAAAAATAATAAGGTGATCCTCTATCTCTCTCTCTCTCTCTTACTCTCTTACTCGCTTACTGTGTCAACTTTTCATTGGATGTTCTTCTTTTCTTTTCTTTTTTTGACTACATCCACACGACCACTCTGTTGTAAGCCTATAAACACAATTTTTTCATCAACCAAACTCAAACATCAGACCACAGGTTTACACAAGTCCACCATCTTCGCATACATCTTCACAGACACGCAATGTTTACCAGATCGATCTTACAGAGAGTCACCAAGACCCCGGCCCAACAATTGACCTCGTCAATAATCCCAAAGAGATCATTCCAAATGTCATCTAAATTGATGAGCGAGATGGATAAGATTTGGGGTCATCCAGAAGAAGGTGTTTACTCAAACTTGCCATTCAAGGTCAAGAACAGAAAGTTCATTCCATTTTCAGTATGGTATTGGGGTGTCATGGGATTCTTTTTCGCTTTCCCTTTCTTGAGTTCAACTTGGCAAATTTACAAATCTGGTGGTTTTGCTAAACAGGCCGAGTAAATCGAAGAAACACAGTGTGGTTTTCCCTTTGTAAATTGGGTGAATGAGATGCAACGGGGGAATTAGAGAACATGTGGAGAACTATACTCGACTCGATATATATATATATATTCAAAGATTTGATAGTTTATTTGTCAGTGAATAAATGGAACTTTAACGTGATTGAAAACTCAGCAGGTGGGGTCGCTTGTCTGGTGTATCTACTAGTTTCCGATTCTTGTCCAGTTTATTTTCTCTTTCAAGTCCTCTGTCTTAATGAACAGGGTCTACGATTCCTCACACAAAGGCTATATTTAGAACTTTTATTGGCAAAGGGTATCAATCTTTTCTGTGCGTGATGCCGTATTCAAAGCTAAAGTAATGCGGGATCCCATCTCACCCTCTTTTTCAGTTTGCTCTCCCTTTCGACAGGTGTTCGAAGAATCGACTTCAATCCCGGTGTTGAAGAAATGTTTCCAACACCTTGACTTGGTTGAGGTTGTTGTGGTTGTGGAGTTGAATCATCTGACAAAGCAGTAGTTTTAGGTTCACTTCCATTCACCAGAGCTGGCTTTATTGTCACTGGTGCTGCGTGAATATCAGATTTTTGCCTCTTCAACTTAAACTCGCTGAGACTGAGTTTTCGAGCAAGTGCGGGTTTGCCGGGATATGGTGCGGATGCTTCTACTTTCACCTCCAGAGCTACATTGTCGATTCCTTGAGGAGTAGGTGGAGTTTCGCCATTTTCTGAAAAGGAAAGTGGTTGTTGAGGAGAACGTAGTGATGGTGGTGGTGGTGGCGGAGGAAACTTTGGT
Organism: Lodderomyces theae; assembly: GCF_024610275.1. Classification (NCBI taxonomy): domain Eukaryota; kingdom Fungi; phylum Ascomycota; class Pichiomycetes; order Serinales; family Debaryomycetaceae; genus Lodderomyces; species Lodderomyces theae. Next base: position 27,723 of record NW_026261406.1, on the reverse strand, counting down.
TGCTCAGTATGTGACTTTGGTGAATGTGAGGGTGGTATATGCAGTGGTGGCGTTTGCGGTTCTGGAGGCGGCGTTGAGGTTGCTACGGGTGCAGCTGCTGCTGCTGCAGTAACACTAGCAGCTTCAGTAGGTCGCATATTTAAATCGGGGTCCACCAAAGATTGTGAGCCTGACGTCTTTGATCTTTTCGGTAATCCTTCTTCGTCCCCCAGGGTTGGTCTTGATCTCTTGAGTGGATTGGAAACGTGCAGTTCGGCCGATGTTTTGACCAATGAAGTTACTAACTTAGCATGAGCGTGTGAAGCATTGGGAGGTGTCGGTGGTCTGAAACCAACTTGTGAAACATCAAAATCCGATGACTCAATCTCAGGACCGAGATCTGAGTTTGGTTCTTGTGTATCGGTGGCTGGTGCTGAACGAAGAGCAGGTGGAGTGGGTCGTCTAAGTTTGGCAAATGGTGTATTTGAGTTAAATGATGAGTCTTGCTCAGCATATTCTTCACGCAATTGATCAGTTGGTGCGGGAGGAATTGGTGTTGGAGTTGGAGCTCTCACTTCAGCTAAGGGGATGTTGGAGTCAAATGATGCATTTTGCTGCACAAGTTTTACACCTGATAGAGGGATTGGTTTTGGTGCCTCAACATCTGTCATACCTACATCCGAGTCCTGTATATTCTCGTCAGTTGATGGCATTATTTCTTGTTTGTTTTGTGCAGCCTCCATATGTCGTGACTTGTGCGCGTTGCTCAATAGATCAATTGTAGTGAGGTTTCGATTTGGAGATTCTTGTTCTAGCAACCTCAGCTCAAGCGGGAATGGGTGATCATTGGGCTCCAGTATAGGTAATGATGGTTCCTCGTTGCGAGAGCTGCGTTTATCCTCCAGCTCTGACTCTTGAATGTAATCTTGGTGTTCCATTTCAGCGACTTCAATTTTCGGTTGTGGTTCCTCTTTTGGCCCCATTCTTGACCCTGCAAAAGACGATAGCTGTTTAAATGGTTCTTGCAATCCATTTGCGGTGTTTTCCAAGTCGTCCCTCCTTTGCAGCAGTGACTTCCTAGTCTGCTCTTGAGAAACAATCTCGGGGTTTTCAAGATGGTCATCATCCTCCACCTTCTCATCACCTTCTTGTGGTGCAACTTTATTCTGCTCTTTCTGATCAGGTTCGGGCTGCTTTGAATTTTCATCCACGTCATGCAATGGCGCCGTAGAAGGGTCTCTAAATACACTCTCGGGATCGTCAAAATCGTTCTCTATACTTTGAGATTCGCCCTCTGATCCAGCAGAGATTGGTTGCCTAACAGTTTGTATCCCATTTGAATTATTAAATGGGTTGTCACTCTTCTTGGTTTGCCCGTTAGGATCCAAGGAACTATGCGGAGACTTTCCCGAAACATTATCTCCAATAAAATCACGAGGCATCTGGTTTTCCTTTGAAATATTCGAATTATCACCATTTCTTGAATCTCGCTTTTCATAATTGACATCCGGAAAAAGTAATGACGAAGACACCATGCTGGTGGGGAAACCACCCTCTTTTTCTTTCTTGATGACGATTTTGGGTTTCGGTGATTCCTTCCCATTGAAAGCTAAGTCATTGGAGCTTGAACCATTCAGCTCAATTCTGACTGCACCTTCTGGCTGTCTCGTGGTATCGACAGCATCTGTCATTTTCCGGAATTGATCTTGTTGCAGGGTCTCATCTTCATCAGCATAACAGGATACAACAGACTCCACGTCACTATCAATGTCAACAACACCACCATCTTTTGCAACATTCACGACATCTTCCACTTGGCGAGAGCGGTGCTTTCCATCACTGATACCTCTTTTTACAACTCGCCGTTTCTGCGTGTAATCATCTTGCCTTTCAGAAGCATTGTTGGCGGGACCATTATGCCCAAATAATAAACTTTCGTTTACAGTCAATTTGCTCCTTTTGGGTTTAGGGTCTCCAAATAGACTACTGCTAGAAGTACCGAATAACCCTAACATGTCATCACCAAGGGCAGGTCTTTCTGGCTCTCTGATGCCCTCTTTTTTGACAGTGATCACCTTTTCTTTCCCTGGCTTAGCGGCACCTCGGCTTGATATCGAATCTATTTTCTCCCCTTCACCTTCTCCATTTGTAACTTTCCGAACAGAGTCCTTATCCACGGCACGCTTTCCAAACCCTTTAATCACATGTGCAAAATTTTTCGAAGACAATTGAAAAAACTCCGTCTTAGGCACAAGAGAGATCACAACTTCATTTTCTCGCATAAACTTTTCAAATCGTGACCTCCTTTGTCTACTTTTATCCCCCTTCAATTCTTCTTCCTTGAGTGTGTTGATACGTGTGGTCATGTCCTCTACGAATGCAGCTTGTCGCCTGTGAAGATTATCCAAAGCCATCTTTATGTCATGCAAATCCTGGCCGTGGCTTTGTGCGCGAATCTTGAACTCATCTGGTAACTGTACCGACACGGGCAGTATATTCTCGCCATTAGATTTAGGTCTCAAATCATCTTGAACTGCTTCTAAAACGTCGTTGATTTTGATCACCAACCGATTTCTCTCCCTTAAAAAGTGTTTATACAAGTTGAATTCTCTCTCATTGAGATACTTTATATCAGACTCGAATGCATTCAAATTCTGATCCAAATACAACGTGTGTCGTAGCAATTCTCTTCCCGTGTACGTCAATCCATCGGGAGTTAATAGCGCCTTTCTTCTTTCCATATCGCTAACTTGAGATGCCCGCTCGAGAAATCCTCTGATCTGGTCCAATATTTCATGAGGAAAGGAAACAATTTCACCAGTCCATGTCCCATATACAGCCTGCAATTTCCCACGATGTTCCATTGTGCTGCAATTACTGTAGGCATTGACGAACAACGAATAAATTCTAGGAGTAAACAACGCATTGTAAGTGGGAACACTTTTGATTATGCTGTCAATGAGATAGAATGTTGAAACCGTGGTGTCTTTTGAAGAGTTGGCAAGCTTACGTTCAATCATCTTGGTTATCGTAAGGGCTTCACTCTGTGCCAATTCTGCCAATCGTGTCATATGCTCTATGACTGCCTTCTTGGCCGTCAATCGACTCAAACCTTTCTCAAATTGCGTCACATAAGGCACATCTTCGAGGATCTGGGGCTCTTTCTCCTCAGGATTTGACATGGGGTTGTAGATGATTGATGTGTGTGGGTAGAAGACTTTTTGGTTTTGTGGCTAAATTGGTAGCTCTGGCAGAAAAGAATGTAATGTTTATGTACACACGAAAGGTTTTGGTTGATATTCGTGAATAGTACAGTTGTATTCAGATTGTGTCGCTCCGACTAGAAGAACAAAAGTGCAAAAAAAGAAGTAGAAAAGATAATCAAACTGAATGATAAGATTGAACAAATCTTTGAAATCCTATCAATAAAAGTTTTGGACCTGAAACAACCCCTTGAAATTTATTGATTATTTGATAACTTTTGGAGTAAATTAGTTATCCACGTAAATCAATCGATTAAAGATATGAGTGAAAGAAAATCGAACTGAAAAAGTATCTACTTTTTGTTGTGAGATCTTCTTTCCTAAATCTTTTGGGATGGTTTCAGTAAAACTATGATTAGCTTCTTCTCCTTTAAAAGAGATGGTGAAGAAGAAGAAGAAGAAGAAGAAGAAGAAGAAAGAGTGGCAGACCGAAAACGAAAAAAATCAAATGCAAGTTTACAGTGCTTGGAGAGACCCACACACTCACTCACACACGAGTGGCACCGTTATAACTATACATTACTAGAACACGTATTATTATACGTGTAGACATGACACACCCATGTCAATGGTCAGGGATGGGAGGAGCCAGACTAACCTAACAGCAACCGATTTGACCATTTTGCACTGTCTAAGCACCAAAATCTTTAATGAGCAAAATGTCTCGAAGATCCCAGTGAATGCTTTTTCAATATCCGATTCAAAACCGGACCCTTGCTTATCATGTTTGAGTGAACATTTGCCATCCGAAACGCACGCGCGCCTTCGTTATGATACTCGCTACTCTGATTTGAAGTTCCTACGCGCATGTTGGCAGTTATCCTTGATGCTAATTGACTTGTAGCAGCTCTTCCGCTGGGGTATCTATATTTGTTCAAGTTTAATTTCTGAAAATTTGCTCGAGAACTAGATATTGATGAAGTCGTGCCTGAAGATAGAAGTGGCGGTGGTGGTGGCGGTGGAGGTTGTGATGGTGATGGTGGTAGTTGTGCTGATGGTATTCGATGCTGCCGTGCTGTGTTTAGCTCCCCAATTTTGGTTGATTCGGCATAAAAGGACCTCTTGTTTGGATGGTGATGATTTGTTGGTGCTTTTGGAGCAAATGTGTCCAATTTTTTCCCCATCGACTGTTTATGAATATTGCTGATGAATGTATTCAGAGCAAAGTTGAATGGCTTTTCAAGAGCATGTTTCGGCACTGGTTGTATAAAGCTATCTTCCTCCTTTTGCTTGTTTCTGCCGTACTCAATTTCATCATCATTGGAGAGCTCAAACGTTTCTGGACGATTGTATTCCTTTATTTTCTGTTTGAGTCCTTCCAACTCTTGCTTGAGGTCCTCCACTTGTGATTTGTACTTGTTCAAGTGTGTAATTTCTTCTTTAGCTGCGTAGAGAAAGTCCTTTTGCTTTGCAACTTTTTCCTTTAACTTTCCATTGGTATGCTTCAAGTGGTTGATCTTTTCGACAAGGGTGATGAATTGAAACTTGCATGAGCTATTGAACTCGTCAACTTGTTGTGTTATTGGAGTAAAGAATCTTTGCAACTCTGGTGGTATTGATTCATCAATCACAACGGTGGTGGTATCTGTGTTCCCGCATACAGGACAATGGTGTGGCTTGTTTATGGTAGATGCATTACCTAGATCAGGTTAGGAAACCCTTTTTACTGAGCAGTGTTGTATATCACTATCGTTTGTAACTCACCATTTGTAAAGTGACTACCGCAACTAATGTGAGCGCACGAGGTCATCAATAGCTGGTCATTACATTGCTTTGCCTCCGTGTAGGTGTTGAAGCATATTCCGCAAGATATGTAGTGTGAATTGATATCCATGGCGTAACAGAGAGCTAGAGTGTGAGTGGAATGGTGTACATTTTATCATGACTTTGCAACCAAAAAATAAAAAAATCGAATTTTCCCACTCCGCGATAATAGTTGTAGACACAAACAAAATACAAAGGCTTAATAGTTACAACAACAAGAGACATGGCCACACTTACAACTTAAACTGAACCGTTGCGGCTTGGACAGATGGGGTTGGTTTGTAACACCTTGGTATCAAAAAATAAGAAGAAAAAAAAAAACAAAATCAAACTCCACTAGTATCCATTTTATGACTCAATGAGAAGCTCGGCCGGTATCGGTGCACCGCGCTAAACTTTTTCATCACTCTTCCACCAATCGACCTAGAAGAAGAAAAAAAAAAAATAAAAAATAAAAAAACTTTCAGATTTGTCAACCGCAATCGACTTGGACTCGGCAACAGCAGTATATTCCCCCAGTAACCATGATTTCCGCATCTGCCTTCAACCGTGCAAAGATGTTGCAGAGCCATCTTCGCTCTTTCTCCACATCTGCAACTATATCAAACAAAATCAACGTCAAGAACCCAATCGTCGAGATGGATGGTGATGAAATGACAAGAATCATATGGCAAAAGATCAAAGACGAATTGATTCATCCGTACTTGAATGTCGATTTGAAGTACTACGATTTGGGTATTTTGAATCGTGATGCCACCAGTGATCAAGTCACCGTTGATGCTGCTCATGCAATTCAAAAATATGGGGTTGGTGTCAAATGTGCAACTATTACTCCAGATGAAGCTAGAGTCAAGGAATTTGGCTTGAAGAAAATGTGGGTTTCTCCAAATGGTACCATTAGGAATATTTTAAACGGTACTGTTTTCAGAGAAAGTATCATCATTCCAAGTGTTCCCCGTTTTGTCCCTGGATGGAAAAAACCTATTGTTATTGGAAGACACGCATTTGGTGATCAATACAAGGCCACAGACTTGGTCATCAAGGAGCCTGGTACTTTGGAATTGAGGTTTACACCAGACAATGGTGGTGAAGCTCAAGTGCACAAGGTGTACCAGTACACTAGTCCTGGTGTTGGGTTAGCCATGTACAACACTGATGAGTCGATCACTGGGTTTGCTCATGCATCATTTAGAATGGCATTGAGCAAAAACTTGCCATTATACATGTCCACCAAAAACACCATTTTGAAAAAATATGATGGTAGGTTTAAGGATATTTTCCAAGAAATTTACGACAAGGAGTACAAGGAGCAGTTTGAACAGCAAGGATTGTGGTATGAGCACAGGTTAATTGATGATATGGTTGCTCAAATGATCAAATCACAAGGTGGGTTTGTTATGGCTTTGAAGAATTATGACGGTGATGTTCAATCCGATATCGTCGCCCAAGGTTTTGGTTCTCTTGGTTTGATGACTTCGGTTTTGGTTACTCCAGATGGTTCAGCTTTTGAATCGGAAGCGGCTCATGGAACAGTCACTAGACATTTCAGATTATACCAACAAGGTAAAGAGACATCAACCAATTCTATTGCTTCAATCTATGCCTGGACTAGAGGTCTTGCTCAAAGAGGAAGGTTGGACAACACCCCAGAAGTTGTTGAGTTTGCTGAAAAGTTGGAGAAAGCAACCATTGACACTGTACAAGTTGATGGAATCATGACCAAGGATTTAGCTTTGACCATGGGCAAGACTGATAGATCTAGTTATGTGACTACTTTTGAGTTCTTGGATGCTGTGGCAAACAGATTGAAACAATAAAATAAGAAAACAAAACGGTTATTATTATTACGTATAGATGCAAATATTTTTGTTTTAATGACAATTGTATATGAAAGGAATATTACACATGGATAGATTCTTTCCTCTCTGGCGTGAAGTTATCTTTACGTGGTTTTCTTTGCTTGGTCTCGTTCAAGCTCCTTTCTTTCCAAATACTCCCATGTATATATCAATCCATAATACGAACCAAGTGATAGAGCGCAAATTTTCAAAAACGGTTTCGAAAATTGTCGGTAAAATACAGTCTGTAAGGTAGTGTTAGTACTTTGTCATTTATATCACATTTTTCTGAGTGTACATAACTGCTCTGCTGCTGAATCGAAAGGAGATGACGCAATTGGCTAAAAAGGAGTGGATTTCAATTGTAGCGCTGATTGTGTAAAATAGGAACAACTGGAAATAGTCAAAAAAGGAGTCGCAACCAGATTACGAAAATAACAGGTTTGTCATCTCNTTTCAATTGTAGCGCTGATTGTGTAAAATAGGAACAACTGGAAATAGTCAAAAAAGGAGTCGCAACCAGATTACGAAAATAACAGGTTTGTCATTTCATCAGTCACAAGTTGTGAATATTTTGGGCAGTGCGTTGCTCTCAGTGAGGTTCAAGTAGCAGTGCGTTACTCTCAGTGAGGTTCAAGTAGCACTGCCACCTCCTGTGATTGCACCTGTTACTAAGTTAACTAAACGACTTAAACTACAGTTCGAACATTCTTCTTTCGTTCCGGGATCTGTGTTACACATACATGTGGGTTGATCCTTGGTTCTGGATTCTGATTCGTTGCGTAGTATCTCTGCTGCATCGAAAATGGGTCTGTTCTTTGTGGTGGAGGGGAGGAGGGGGGGGTGTACTTTTCTGTACTTTTAGGTCTAAGCCCAGTCTCAGTTTTGTAGATCGTGAAAATTGGAAAATAATTCGAAAAATCGATACGTTCCTGTATATAATCAACCACACTTTAGAACCTTTGGATTGGAAGATAGACTGATAACCAAAGAAACAAGCGGTAAAGTGATTGTAATGGCAAATCACACTTAGGCCCTTGTTAGAAAAATCTTTTCTTGGTACTAGGGCAGTCAAGCGGCAAGCTTGTTTGGCAAACCGTGTCCCAAGAGCTATGAGATATCTGCGAACCACACTCTTGTTCACTTGATGTCCCTTCCTTGAGAACCATCATTTGAGAGGCCAACTCCTTTAAACGGAGACAATGTAGAAGCAAGTTAAGCCGAGGAAGAAGAGCTGTAATATGGATTGACTCTGGTTCTCTTGTCAAACCTTCATGGGCTCTTATTTGCGGAGTTCTCATTACAGAAAAGACTTTGTAGAGTAGGCAGATATATACCAGGATACCGGGTGCAAAAGTAGCTCTAGTACGAGAGTTACACAAAAACTTGGAAGTTTTTAAGTTGCTTTTAAATCAAAAAAATGATCAACGTTTATGTGAACCTCTAAGTATAAAACTAAGCTAAGGTTTCATTTCTATTTGTTATAGTTTAGATTTGGAGACCCGTTTGCTCCTCATTAAAAAAATAAAAAACAATATGTACCTGCGCTAGTCCGAATAGCCGGAAAAGAGAGTCAATATGAGAGATCAAGCTTCTATAGATAAGTGTCCAAAAGTCATATGTTTTCAATGGGTGTGAGGGGGTGACAAAGTTATATTTTAATCACTCTGCTACAGCTCTTATAATACCTGAATGAGATTCGCATATGCAAAGTGAATACTTTTGTGTATCATTTCTCGGCCCAAAAAAAGTTTTTGCATCCGCGCAATCAACATTATCAACCGTTTAGGGTTCTACCGCAAAGTAAAGTTCAGGAGTGGGCTATTAAAAGTAGTAATATTTCTTGTAGCAGGACGACTATGTAAATGTTTCTTTTTTTGAGACACCTGTATATTATTGAGTGACACAAGAAATGATATATATATATGTATATTTATATTCTGATAGCAAACTTGACTAAAAACCTCGAACGTTACTCTCGCGCACTGACATCACCCATGTCTTTCTCTCTCTTTCTCTTTCTCTTTCTCTCTCTTTTTTTTTTTTGTTTTGTTTTCTTCTTTTTCTTCTTTGTTTTTCTTTTCTTTATTGTTTTTTATTGTCTTTGCGCTTTTTGTTTTCATTTGTAGAATTTTTTAACACCACAGGCATCATGTTCGTAGCATAGAGAACAGAACAGAGATGGAGCAAACTGAGCTAAAGTGGGCAGCAAATGTGAGCAAATGTTTCATAAAAAAAACAACAGCACAGCACACAAGTTAAGGAGGGGAATGGTTGCTGCAAAAAGAAACGAAACATCGCTGAAAGTTGAAATGATGTAATGGAGACAAAAGTAATTAACACCAACTATCCCATTTACACCTTAATTCTCCTGACACCCCCTCCTCCCCCCTTACACTCTCATACACTCTCTTACACACACACTCTCTCTCTCTGTGTCAAAGCAAGTAGTGCTGGCCTTTTCTCAACAGTCTTTGTAACTAACTTCAAGTAGGGAAATGGAGACTTTATGAAGTATTAATTTATTCAGTATCGCTTGTGTTTAACGAGAGGTGTCATACAATTCGTGCAGTTGATTCCTTTTGGTCTAATAAATTTGAGGGTGAAAAACTGTATATATCCACAGTCTCTCATTTTACAATTATATGATAACAGATAATAAATTGCCTTGGTGTATTTAACAGAATTTTAGACCAATTTCAAAATTAAGTTGCGATTCTCGAACAAATTGTCTCAAAGACAGAATAAAGTAAACAACGTAAAGCAATGTAGAACAATTTAAAAAAAAAAAACAATAGGAGAAGAAGAAGAAGAAGAAGAAGAAGAAAAAGAAAGACAACAGATAAATTTGTATGTTTTTGTGTAAGCAATTCAGTCACAGACTCATAACACCTCTAATTCTTTTTTTTTTTTTTTCTTTTTTTCTTTTTGCTTTTTCAACTAGAGCCCAATGTATACAGGAGTACATCCAACATGCAGCAAGCGTTTGGGGCTTTTTCTGATTTCTATAAAATCATTCCTATATATATATATATGTATATATATTGAGACCCTTATCCGTTCAGCTCTATCTTATATACTTTTGGACCGAATTTTAACTGCCAAAGTCAAGTCCCTTTTGAACTGTGTACCCCACACTTACCAGAACCATCACCCAGCCAACAAAACAATTCACCAACACCGCACACAGACTACTTTTGGATCGAAAGAAACTGTTGAGCAAAATCAAATCCAAGTAGTCTAAAGATCCCTCGATCACGAGTCTGGCGGAAAATTTCAACCAATCATAAACTTGACTACAATCCATTACGAGTTGAGAGCCCATTGGGTGGAGTGAACAACGCCAGTTTCAATACCTACTCGGTACAATCTAGTGGAAACCGACCAGATAGAGGGACGCCAAAACGATCTGCCAGGCTGCACAAGCAGCTTACCAATACACAACACGAGAGACATTTCCAATTGAGAGTGTTCTTTATTTTTTTTCACACAAGAAGAAATTTAAAAGAGATAGATACTAACACATCTGATCTTCGTAAACTGGCAACACACCTCCTTTCCACCCCTAGTCTTTGTCTTTTCGAATTGTTCAAATTTGGGTATCATAATTTTTTTTGTGTCTGTTAGGGTAAAACATTTAAGGATTATTATAACTTGTCAAAAGATTAAGAATTAAAAATTATATTACGTACAGAATAATTACATTGGTAGGAGTGTCATTTTTGTGTCTGATTTTAGAGTGAAAGGTGAAATATTATATATATACACACACACACACACACACACACACACAAAAGGATTAAACTTTTTTACATCACAATTTCAAATTTTAGCACAGGTCTAACAACAGTAGAGTTTTGTTGTCCTTGTTGTCCTTGTTGTTTGGTCAATTTTAGTTTGCACAAAGTAATCTGTCGTTTTGGTTTTGACGCTTGCCTGAACAACCTTTTTATTTTTATTTTAGAGTTTTGCTGTCGAATTTAGCTTACAAATTGTCAAATAAAAGGATTGAATTTCTCATTTTTGAGAGTGAAAGTCAAAGTTGAAGGGGCAATTACATAACGAAAAGGAGATAAAGATTAAAAGGTCTGTATCACAAAATTACACCAATACAGATTTCCATTTTTGGTCGCCTCGATTCGAAAATAGTGAAGAACTATAAAAGGGCAGCAATATCTACTCGGATTGGCAAATACTACAAGATCCAGCAAAAATTCAATAGAAGATACGACCAAATATCCTTTGCTAGAAACCTTATCTCACAAACAAGGAAGGTCAATTTTCATCAAAATACAACATCAATTTCAAACCATGCTTCCGAGTGTACACCATCTCAACTCAGATCACACTTCCACCTCGGCTACTATCACCACCACCACCACCACCAACAATAACAACAAGAATAACTCAATTGGCTGCACCAATCCCGCACTGCCACAACTTTCTCTAGAGTATAAACCAAATCAACCTCCATCTATGGTATCAGCAGCATGGAATAATCCAAACAATACTTTTACTTTTACCCCGAAGTTACCATCTATTCACCATTTAACAGGCCAAGTTACTACCGGCACTGGTGGTGGCATACTGCCTAGAGGGAACCAATGTCAATTGCCGCAAAAATTGCCCATTCTTCCACCTGCACAATTGGCAACGCCAGTGCCACAAAATCAACTGAAATTTGAACAAACTCGTGTCTCTTTACATTCGCAACCACCATATCCAATCACCCTGTCGTCACATACACAACAGCATTTGCATCAGTTGCGCCTGCCAGTCAACATGCAATATGTATTTACTCAAATCTCTCCAACCTCACCCATTTCACCAGTCCTATCTCCCCACTTTGTGACACAACAACAATCGGAGCACACATATAGTCCACCGGCAACTTCAACTTCTTCAGTCATGAGTCTGCCAATGCCGCACACTACCAACTATCAGCAATTCCATTTCCGCCAATTGTCATTGCCGGGTACTACTCAGTCCGGTGTTCCAGGCAGAGTATTTCAGCCGGCTCTGCTCCCAATCAATCAACAAGTTAACTTCAAGGGCACTATAGACCCTGCCTTCGAGGTCAAGTCTGCTGAATCGGCAAAAGTTTTGAAGCCTTTTGAAAAGTCAAAGAAGAAAAGAAGAAAAAGAAGGGGAAAATCGGCTCCCAGTACAGTAGCATCATCTAGCAAACTGCTGCAACACAAGACGATATCACCAATCTACACCAGGAAACCGAGACAAACTCTTGTCTTTAACGAAGACGCAATCCATTACCCTGTTCACAAAGACCTTTCAAGTTTGATCAACTCCAACCAAATCCCACCTTCCGTTGTCGATCAACTCAACACATTTGTCTATCCACGCATTGACACAAAAAAGTATTCAACTTCAGCCTTGGATTCACAAAGAAACTTTCTCACGGTGTTTGAGTACACAATCAATGACCACTGGGTGATTTGGGACTATGAAACGGGGTTTGTTCATTTGACGGGGATTTGGAAAGCGTCTTTAAATGCTGATGGTGCTGTTTTATCAACATCTTCCCATTCAAAAGCTGATATTGTAAAGTTGCTTGAGTCTACACCTAAACAATACCAAGCTTACATAAAGCGCATTAGAGGAGGGTTTTTGAAAATTCAAGGTACTTGGTTACCTTTCAAATTGTGCAAGATACTTGCAAGAAGATTCTGTTATCATATACGGTTTGCATTGATACCAGTTTTCGGTACAGACTTTCCCGAGTCATGCTTACATCCTAGTGATCCTGGTTATGGAGAATTGAGGCTAGATGAGTTGAAGAATTATGAGCAGGGAGACTTACCAGCTCCTTCAGTGGATGAGAATGCCAGTCGTCAAGATCAAGTGGACAAAATGGGTGGCGATAAAAAGGAGGTTGAAAAATGTGAATCGGTAGTGTCGGAGCAGAATCATGAGCCTTTGCGGACACCATCCACCAACACCATTACCACAAACGCCAACACCACCACCACCTCTGGGAAACAAACTACAAGCTTGGCATCGCCTGTGAGATTAAACAATGACTTTGTGAAAGTTGCTAAAGCTGAACAGCTTCCTCCGATTGGCACTTTTTCGCCAGTGTCAACTAAAACTAAGGCGGTGGAAGATCCCAAGAAGAATTGTACAATAGAAACAGCAAGTATAGACTGGAGATACCAATCACCTCTGCATTCTGGTACATCGAACTATAAGTTTGGACAGCGCGAACCACTCACTTCAACAAGCAGTGATTCATTAAGCTCAGTTTTCACTCGAAATCCAGCCACTCAACAAACTAGTGGAACCAATATTGAATCCTTCAATGACCTCGTTGACATTGTGAATGCTTCAAGGTGTCTTCAATCATTGAGACAAGAACAGGGTAACTGGAAGTCCCTGCAACCGAGCACAAACACTCCTTCACAAAGTTCTGTAGTATGGGAGGAGGAGACCGACGACGAGAGTGACTACGTGACAGCTCATAAAAAGTGTTCTCCCAAGAGCGTTGCGGAAATTGATGATGGTGGCATTTCCTCCATTTTGATAGCTGCTGACCTAAACAAATCTTTTGCATACAGCTCCAATCTTCGATCGAGAATAAGTATCAAAGACTTGACTACATGAGATTTCCTAGTCCCCTTCCTTTAAATTTTCAATTGTGCATTGTTTTTTTTTATTTTCTTTTGCGGTGATTATTTCGTTTCAGTTCGGTGCAGCAAAACTGTCCCATTTGGGACAGTGATTTAGACAAAGAGCGCTTTATTTACGAACATGCGTGAGACTTTTTGAGGATCTTTTATCCAATAGCGGGCATTATTTCAATTCTGTGTGTATAGCTTTAAATATTGATCATAATTATATACAAGTGGTTGTTCAAGCTGTAAAAGAAACAATGAAAAACGAACGTGTTAAAACTCTCGCCCAAAATTTGGTTGTGGTTGTCAAAAACTTTTCCACAGCCAGAAGTTACCTCGTCAAATGGATTTCGTGGAATTCGACACTTTCAATGCAAGCGATAAGGATGTCAACTTACCTCAGCCACAACCGGCATTGTCACTACCAATAGCTTCAAACTTAGAAAGTTTCAGCAAAAAGTTTTCTGAGTTTAGTCTATCAAGAAATTTCACCTCCACCAAAAATGAAAACACCAACACAACAGATCTTGAGTCACAGGGGGATGATGTTATGGACAAATACGCCAAAATCTCGTTGTCTCTATTACAAGATGAAGAGAACGTGACAAGCTCGGCTTCGGGAAATCAAAGCATTACCGATTCTCTAAGTGTACGATTGTCTAGAGTCTTGAATGGTTCGATTAGCGATTCCCGAATGAGAGATATCTTTACAAGTCTTGAAGGTAAGTTGGATCACGATGTGGAGCTCTACAAAGAGCTAGTTGAACCAGGGTTCATGGGTACTGTGTCTAGGAAGAAACTAAGGGGTCGTGTTGAACGCGAATTGATAAAAACCCAGTCAAATCTTTTAAAGGAGTATCTGCCTATTGTGAAACAATTGAAACATACAGAGGCCAAGTTAAAGAAACTAAATGAACTAAACACACAGACTAATGAACGGCTACAGAAAAACTTTCAGTTTCTGCACGAATTCAACACCACTGTCAATAAACTATACAAGGATAAGCAATTGATTGGAATAAAAAAGGATCTTTTGGAAGCATTTAAAAACAAATTCACATTGAGTGAATATGAAGAATATGTTTTATCGCAAGGAGACTTGAATGATGAATTTTTCACTACTTTGGCCAAAGCAGAAGGCATTGTGGATAGCTGCTCAATATTGTTAGCTGAGGATAACCCTCAATTGGGTTTGAAAATTTTTTCCAAAACAAATGCCGTTATCACTAAAGCTATAGAGCGAGCTATAAGTTATTGTCATCGGACTTTGGACAATTTGTACTCACTAAATTCCCAGAACCGGTTGATTACGTTGCACAAATGTTTTCTATTGCTAAAGGAAAAAGATGGGTTTGATGAAATAATCGACAAATTTAGCGACTCGAGATCAAAGGACCTACTACAAGAGTTTTACAACCAAATTCAAGGACAAAATGAGTCACTGGCGACCGAGAGAAGACCTGGTGTGAGAAGTGCGGCATCGAGTTTGAGCAGCACCGATGTCAGGCCCTTGTTTTTGTCGGCACATGATCCGGTTCGCTTTGTAGGTGATTTTCTTGCATATATTCATTCGATTGCTGTCAATGAATCCGAAACAATTACCGGTATTTTCACCATGGGTGATGATGAAGACCATCAATTTGACGCAATTATACAAAATGTCACGAATAAAATTTTAAAGGCTTTGTCGAAACCTATTAAGTCTAGAATCGAACAAATAATAACAAGTGAGACTAAATTGCTAACAATTTTCCAGATATTCGATTTGGTTGAACTATACTCGATGATGTTTGATAAACAATTGCATCAATCCGAGGATCTAGTTTCAACAATGAAGCTATTGGTTCATGCATGCCAGGATCGAATTTTTACCATTGTTTCGAATAAACTCGCCGCCATCTCATCGAGCAACCTGGCGAGGTTGGAATTGAACTTGGATTTGCAACCGCCCGAATGGATAATAGACTTTTACTCGGAAATATTGCCAATGGTTGATCAAGTTACCGGTGAGACTATCCTTCAATTATCGAAAGAAGAGAATGACCGATTCCTTACTTTAATAATCAACCAGCCAATCAAAGTGTTTACCGAACATGTGCATGACAATAAAATCTTTTCCAATCGTGACTCCATCATTATTCGATTCAACTTTTTAGATTTAATTCAATCTAAAATAATGCCAATTTCGCTACTCTCGGACAAAGTGTTGGAGCTCAATGATATAAACAATGATTTGATTTCCAAATTGGCTGAGTTGGAACTCACAAGCTTACTTCAGAATAGTGGGTTATATGATTACTACAACATCATCAACATGATTTGTCCATTTTCGGATGACTTTTTCGAACCCTCAATTTACGAGCCTATCAAGGAAAACAAATTGTATACTTTGGAAAGCTTGCAAAAAGTAGATGCAACGTTGCAGGCCTATGTGCCTAATGCAATGATTGAGATTCAGCAACTGTTACTTCGACTAAACTCACCAGTAACTGTCACCGATGTGGTAAACAATGTGTTTTTAAAGTTTGTCAAGTTTGTTGAGAAATTGAATTCAATCAACAGGGAATACTTAGAGTACAGCTTCGCATGGTCGGATTACGAATTGGCAACCATGTTGGGTATTGATGAGGTTTATATATCGTATAAACAAAGCCTGGAATAAATCAACAAAGACAACACACACACACACACACACACACTTATTCATTTTCTCTAGCGGGTATCTGTCCTCTACCGTATCCATCTTTGGCATAGTAATCCATAGGGTAGTATTTCTCATCCCACATTGTATCCTGCTCAAGCATCACCATTGCTTCGTAAGGAGTTAGCAATGGTTTGTTGAATGCATAACCCCAATCAATGGATAGTCTTGGACAAGCCACTTGTACAAACGCCTCAACATCGTCAAACATGGACAACTTTTGCGGGAAGATCTCACTGAGAATGATCTTGACAACCTGAATTCCTCTTTGTGAAAGTTGGTGTTCCAACTTTTGTAGCGTAATGGGATTACCCTGTCGACCCAACGCCCCAAGAATCAATCCAATCTTCTTTGCTTTTCTAGCTGTCACGACTGCATCTTCCCTCACCCGTGTCATTTGCTTTTGATCGTAGTACTCACGAGTAAACTTTCGATCGTATGGATCGTATCTGTATGCCGGAATATCAGGATTGTGAATCATTGAACTTTCGAGATGAAACCGTCCATCACCAACGTATATGGTCGCTTGTATGTGGTCCTTGTTCAATCTGGCTGACGTGCACCCTAGCAACTCTCCCTTCGACAATGGTCTTGTTTGTGGAGGAATTAAATAAATTGGTTTTTCCGGATCAGTTTCCAACACAGTCTTGACGCTGTGGATTGTGGGGTTGAACTGAATAGTACCGAATATGGCAATTTGTGCACCTTGGTCGAAATTTCTTTTTATCGTCTTGATCAAATGGGTTTCGTCAATGTTGATGGTTACAAACACATACAACACTTTGATCTCAGTGACATCAATAGGGACAAGACACGAATGGGCATAATGGACTATAAAATCACAATCTAGTGATCTAGCTGTGAAGTCATCGATGCAGCACGCACCATAGGATACATCACCCATAACCAACGTTTCAACCTGGCAAAATTCTTCCAATATGTCAGATATGATCAATGAATAAATAAGTAGACCTTCTGGCATCTGTAATGCCACTCGTTTGGCATTTTGTTTCCGTATATTCCACACAGTCTTGTGTATTTCGAAGTTGTAGTTGGAAGGTAGTAGTTTTATCGCCTCGTTTAAATCTTTATCGTTTAGTATGTCATCGGGAATTTGATTCACGGCTCTACCAATGTGACGTTTTGCACTCGATTTGACTAATGGTTGATCTTCGGATCCTGGTTTGACTTCAGGGCTTGACTTTTTACCAACAAATCTCCTTTTAACGAGTTTAGGCTTGGCTGTATCTGGTTGGATCTCGACAGGGCTCATGGTTGGAGTTGATGTAAGTTGTGGAATCTGTACTTCTATTTCTCCTTTTTTTTTTTTTCTTTCTTGCATCATCTCTGCCCTCTGCTCGCTGCTCTCTGCTCTCTGCTCTCTGCTCGCTGCTCTCTGCTTTCTGCTCTCTGCTTTCTGCTCTCTGCTTTAGTTTGCAACTCATCACCAAAATATAAAGTTTGTCATTGACCAAGCAACCCACATTCCACCATGCTCACTCCTTACTTCACAATCAATCAAGATGACGAGTTCATATATGTTGACGTAAAGATCTCACATGTCAGATTCAGTGCCCCTAATATTGAAATGACCGTTGACAATGACATGTTCAGGTTTTCACTTCCACCTTATTACTTGCGATTGCGTTTCCCTTGTCCTTGTGTGGATGATGAGAGGTCTCATGCTGAATATGACTCCAAATCTGAATGTGTCAAGATTAAAATACCGAAGGAGAACAAAGGACAATTCTTTCCTGATCTAGATTTGACGGCAAAGTTGCTTGCAAGAACGAATGAAAACAAAGTGGGGGAGCAAAAGGAAAGGAAACCATTGATAGAAGAAATGGATGTCAATAATGAGGTGAGTAATGATCAAGCTGAGAAGGACTTGCAAGAAGGAGAGGATTTTAACTGGGAGATTAAGCAAGATATGCCTCCAAGCTTGGAACCACTTGGCACGGAAGAAAGTTTGAAATTAAGCGCAGTTAAATATGGCTTTAACAACCAATACGATGGAATCGTCGGTGTGAGTGTTTCCAATGGTAATGATATCAATGGGCTAGGTGACCCTGAATCCACACTGGAAAATGATCGTATTATTGAAAGACTAATAAAGGAGAATATTCAATTCGATCCAGAAATCTATGCCGCTGACTACATAATGGAAAAGCATCCGACTCCAGATGACGACAAGAATTTCAAACAATTGCTTGAGTGGACTAACCCCAAAGTTCAAAAATTTCTCAAATGGTACAAGTCACAGCAGCTGTTGAATGAGGAGGAAAAAGTTGCAGTCATGCCAATCGAATTTACCAAGGAAGAACAAGAAATAATGTTGCGTCTACCCAGAAGATCCTACCTACTAGATGACCAATATAAACTAGAAGTGTTGGTGACCATTATTTGTCTTCTATTCGCGTACGAGCTTGACCTCAGGGAGAATGAAGGGGAGCACAATGTTGAAAGTGCATGGACAATTGGGAAAATTGCTCCTCAGTTTGCCTTTTTGGACACGAAACTAGTTGTTGACAAGTCGGAAAACTTGTTAAGATCTGCAACAATAACTTGTGATCGAAGAGCGCTAACGTACCCACTTCATCGAAGTTTTGCATTGTGTGAAAAAGTTTGGAGTGACGTATACTATATTTTACGTGGAGGAAAAAGGCTTGTTCTTCAGGCTTTATTAGATTTGAAAGAGTTGTTCCGGTTTCACGACGTATATTATGTTTATGATAAGATTTGGTTGGAAGATTTGTGTGCCTATTTGATCAGTGATAATGTCACTGAAGGACAGCTTAGGAAACTTGCGCATGGTTTGAAGAAAACTGTTGAGAACGTGACCAAATCTGATATCACTTTTGAGAAAGCGGACGAGGACGCGGAAATGGGTGACGATGAAGATGGTAACCAAAATGGCAACGATGAGATGGTTGCTCTATCTTTGGAAGATATTGACAAAATGGCGGAGGCGGTGTACGATAATATAGACCAAGAAACCTAATGGATACCCGGTCCTGCGGGCTCCCAATCACTTAACCATATAGCTCAATCCTTGGCCAACGACACCTCTAAGTCGTTTGGGGCTCAGTCTCGCAAATGCCACCAACACGGCAAAGCTCACACTAAACGCGATTGTCTCCCACTTTCTTCTCTCGTCATTGTCTGTCGCCTCGAAGAAAGTGCCCAATGCCTTTGGTGTTATAAACAACATCAAATCGTTACGCCTTTTGGCACTTTCAAACAACACACTTAATCCAGCAAGTGCTGACCCCACTCTTATGCCCAAAATGTCCCAAAATTTCTGTCCGTACCACCGGGGGTGATAATTTCTCACAAGACATATACAACCCCAATGAATTGTTGTTAAAGAGCTAACAAATAATGATGATTTAACCGTTTTTATCAACAATTTCTTCAAGTTTCCTTTGAAACCTCTGAAGAACACAAATGTGAACAAGTTGATGTAAGAGTATAGTTTTAAACTGGAGGCGAATTGAGATACAAAATTGTCAAGCGCGTGCTTGCAACAACTTTCTGTGGTAAATTCATGCAATACCTCGCACGGTATTCTATCATGTTGAATCAAGTCTCTTGTTTGCAAGTTCTTACCTTTCTGATATGCAAAAGTTTGAAACGCTTCAAACGAGGCTCCATTAATAGAGTCTTGGTGTAGCTGTTGCACTCCTTTTTGTACTCTCGGATCTATACGAGTCATTTTTGTTATCCAATTCACCATTTGAGGACTAAGTCTTTTTGGCCGAAGCCACCACGCAGTCATCACGCAATACGTGGACACCAAGATAACCAACAAATCAGCCATATCATTTGTCTGTGATGACAAGTGGGGAGAAACTGTTGCAGATATCACGGAATCGATTGCTTTTGTAGCTAAAATACACGTCCAGTCAAATGTGTAGAACCTATCATTCTCTATTTTTAGTTGCTGAAAACGAGGAAAATGTAACAACGATGATATCAACCCTGCGAGGAACGTGGTTGTAAAAAGAAAGTATTCCCCATCGATATGCGGATACAATGCCTTCATGAATAACGGGTTCAAAACGTTTAATGTTGCCACTAAGCGGATCATAAAAATGGGCAGACGATCAGCTTGTAGTGGAGCAATAAGTATCCTCCAAGTTTCACTCAGAAGCCCCTTTGCCTTGAGCTCCAACAAATGTTTGGTTGTATTTCTCGCTAAATTAGGTACAACTTCGCATAAATAAGCAAAAAGTGCAACTACTATGGTGGATCGCTGAAGGAAAATTGCTCTAATAGCTTTGATAGCATTTTTAGTACTGATACGGTATATGTATACGATAATTCGTAGGTGTCGTTGCAATACGCCTGATATGGAAGTGAGCGGCTTGAGCTGTTTGATATAGCGCAGATATGTTTGGGGAAGAACGGCTGGTGTCTGCATTTTGATCTCTATGGAAAGTCCTAAATTAGATACGAGGGTAGTTATGAGACGGCACAGAATCACTCCTTCTATAGGTCTCACTATTAGTTGTGCCTCACGTACTGATGCCAGTGATGCCAGATAAAGATAAGTTTAATATTTTTGAATACGAGCAAAACTCCTGGAGAATAATTACACAAACATGCTAAGTACTGCAAAAAAAAAAATAATGCCAATAGTGGTAAAAAAAAAAAAAAAAAAATTAACATTTCAATGAACATTTTGGGGTTTATTCAGCTAAGTACGGCTAGAGCATACCCCAATCTTGGGAATTTTGACTGTATTTGGGAGATTCAAAGAAATTCTCCAATTTCCTGGGGCTACGAGGTGAACATTCAAAAGAGTTTTCCAAAATGGTTTTCAACTGATTTTGTGCAAAAAAAATGTAAAGGATTGTTTCTTGCAGAACAATAATTTTTGATCATGAAGGAGTCTGTAATATGTAGTCAAATCCGGAGAGTAGTATGGCTACTATTTATTAGCAATAGATCATTTTCTTGCTAAGATAATAGACATTTCGTTTCTTGTTTCTGTACAGTATCACTATCTAGTGTATTTTTTTGTCAAAAAATGCTCTTATGGCCAAGTTGCATTCCGTGGAGTGATCATTACTCCTCTAGCATCCATCGAATCCTGCTGAGAGCACACGCTAGTCTTTTTTTTTTGCAAAAGTTGTAATATTTCCTTTTACTTTTTTTTCCTTTTTTTTTTGAATTCAATTTTTTGTCTTGTAAAATTTCACCACCTATCCCCTTGCGCCAAATTGAAGCACCAATCAACCTTACTTCACAACATGTCCAAGGAAGAACCAGAACTTGACGAGTTATGGCGTGAATTCCAAAATGCCAACGATGATATACAGGAGAAGAGAAACAACGTTATCAAAGAAATAAGTAAAAATACCATTTTGAATGAGTACCCTGGAAAATTATCCATCATGACAGCTTTAGATGAGCTAATTGCTTGTTTTTCGTTGGGGGGCCAGTTCAAAAACTACTACAGATACGGCTCTTATGATTCATGTCAAAGACAAAGGGAGAAGTTTTGGTTTGCTATAAAACATGGATCGTTAGTTGAAGGGAAGGATAAACCGTTGGATGAGTTGAATGATAAAGAATTAAACAGTCGAGTCAAAATACAAGAATTCTTTAAAAAGCGTCTACTAGAGGACAAATCCAAAGGAAGTTCAGAGGATATTTGGGATGCGAGAAAAGAGCTACAAAGCTATCCGTTTAAGTAATTTTTGTTTGCACCTCTGTTCATATCTTTTACATTACTACACAACTTTTTGACTCTTGTACATCGTCGTTTGCTCCCTTTGGCTTTGCGTTCAACGCAACTCTAGCTGCCTCTGAAAATGCTTCATTGACTCCTCTATTTTTTTTAGCCGAACATTCCAAGTACCTTGATGCATTTATCCTCTTCGCTACCTCTAATCCTTGTTCGTAGCTGATGAGTCTCCTTTGCGACGAGTATGGGTTACCCTGATTGAATTGTTGAGTTTGGTGCTCCTCATCTTCGTCATTCCTCAAATCACATTTTAATGCAACCAAAACAAGCTTCACACCCTCACAATGATCGGCAATCTCTCCCACCCACTTTGATTGTACATTTTCAAGTGAGTCCGGCGAGTCCACAGAGAAACACAACATTATACAGTGAGTGTCTGAATATGAAAGAGACCGCAATCGATCAAACTCTTCTTGCCCTGCTGTATCCCACAAGGATAACTGGACAGATTGTCCATCAATGAATATGTCATGAACATAGTTTTCGAAAACGGTTGGCTCATACACTTGCGGAAAGTAGCCTCTTGTGAAAACGTTCAATAGCGAAGTTTTACCACACGCACCGTCTCCTAGAATGACGATTTTCCTCTGAACTGATCAAATAGTTAGTACAAATCACGAGGGGAGGCTTTTTCTTTTCATTTCGTAATACATACTCGTTTTAGGTGAACTTCCGCAGAGGGGCATTGATAACTGGGGAGTTAGAAAGTGACTATGTAAGGAAAAAACTTGATCAAAAAACGAGTCTTTCACAGGGCCAAGCTGGTGTCAAGAATTGGTGAAATACTGTCGTAGCCGTCTAAAGTCGTTTACGTGGTGTGTTTACCTTTTTTCCTCTTTTTTCTTTTTCAAAAAAAAAAAAAAAAAAAAAAAAAAAAAAAAAAAAAAAAAAATTTTTTTTTTCCCGTTCTATCTTCACTATGTACTTGAGGCGTTGTTAATTACAGAATACGTGTAGAGGGTCTTGTGTATGTAGACCAAGGACAAGGTCGTTTCTGCAATTCAGTTTACAGAATAAGATTCTACCTTAGGATATCTCACCCAATAGAAAATACTGTATCATCACTCCACGACACAGATGCTTCTCGAGCAGTATAAGTCGTATCATTAAAATACAAATAGAATCGAACTAAAATATGCTATTCAACAATTGTAGACTGAACAAGTCCATCAAAATGTTTGTATCATTTCTCCACCAGACACTCTTCCAACTCTAGAACTGACACCAACTCTATTAATAATAACTTGCAACCACCGTAATCATGAAACTTCACCTTAATATTATACATGTACCACTCTCTTGATATTTAATACTGTATCGAATCTTCTCTCTCGTCACCCACCTTTTTTAGACAATCAAC
The DNA here is from genome assembly GCF_024610275.1 of Lodderomyces theae. Lineage (NCBI taxonomy): Eukaryota > Fungi > Ascomycota > Pichiomycetes > Serinales > Debaryomycetaceae > Lodderomyces > Lodderomyces theae. The sequence continues at coordinate 4,437 of NW_026261406.1, read as the reverse complement.
TTTGCAACTTGAAAAATGGATGGTTCATAGCTTCCTTAGCGGTTGGTCTCAATTGATGGTCATACTGTAACAACTTGTCGATCAAGTCCAATACTTCGTCACTTATCAAGTATCGGTTCTCATTATTTACAAACGACTTCCATGATTTCCTTGGATAGTTTCCCAATATTCCATCATAATCCAGGCTTAGCTTTATCCCGTACTTGTTGACGTACTTCATCAACCCCTCTGTTCCCAATACTTTAGCTATCTGGACCAACTGGTCATTGTTTGAATCTCCCCTGAATAATGGCTCCTTTTTGAAGATTATAGCTCCCAACATACATCCAACCGACCATAGATCAAGTGAATAATCGTATTGTTGCAAATTTACCAATAGTTCGGGTCCTTTGTGGTATCTCGATGCCACTCTGACGTTGTAGTCCATACCAGCATGGTAGAACTCCGCCAAGCCCCAATCAATAAGCCTTAATTTCTTGTTCATAGGATCAATCATTATATTTTGAGGTTTCACGTCTCGATGTATTATCCCCATCGAATGCGAATAATCCAAGGCTATCAAAAGTTGCGTGAAGTAGTATTGTATGTCCTTGATGGTGAACTTGGGATACAAGACCCTAAAGTCAACATTGTTGACCTTTTCAAATATCAACGCAGGTATTTTCGACTGCTCATCTCGCACAACATCCAAAAGCCCCACTACGTTTGGCCCTCCTGTCAAATTTTGCAAAATCTTGACCTCTCGATATATTTTCTTCAACTTTACCGGCTTCAATATCTTAATGACACATGGCTCATCGTTTAGAATATTTATTCCTTGGAATACCTCTGAATATTTGCCTCTCCCTATTTTGCTCACTATCTCGTAGTTCTTTATATCTCCCCACCCTATCTTGTGATTCTCGTAATCCCAGTACTCTGAAGGTTTCTTAGAGTTTACATCGGCGTAAACTTTTGATATCGAATACACTCGTTGCTTGGTTGTCATTACTCAGGGGGTTTTTTTTTTTTGATTTCTGTGGCTAGTTCTTTTTCTCTAATCTGTGCAGGCAAAAAGGATGTTCTTGATTAAAGTTTTGATGTCGTTGTAAATGCGTGGAAATGCGTGACCCAACTAACTCTCTAAATGATGTAACTGAGGTATATACAAACAAACAAAGGGGTCCAAGCGTTCAAGTTAGAAAGATAGCGAAAATGTGATATGACTACTTTAACCTCTAAACATCATCGGAGGAAGAAACTTGGGATTTTTTTTTTTTCTTTTTCCTTCGTATTCTTTTTCTCTATTTTTTTTTTTTTTTTTTTTTTTTTTTTTTTTAATTTTTGTTTCTTAATTNTTTTTTTTTTTTTCTTTTTTTTTTTTTTTTTTTTTTTTTTTTTTTTTTTTTTTTTTTGCCTCTTCAATTTTAATGCTGTCGAAGAGAGATACCGACTGAGACACAACGGAAAGGGACTACACATTCCTCTTTCTCTTCAATGCGCTTGCTTGCCATATGAACTATCTATCGTCTACAGTCCTTCATGTAGGAGACAACACTTTTGACGATGTTCAGTTTTGGTCAGATCAAACTAGTGCTATGATGAAGATAGATGCATGCGACTACTTGACATCCATTAATTGCAACAAAATCCCAATCTATTTAATAAGTGGTAAGCCATTTCTGATTTACACGAATGATTCGGAAACAGAACAGTACTTCAAAGAAAGGTTTACGCGATCATCGTCGGATTTCCGTCATGGACTTGTAACCAATGCCGGCGAGCGGAGATTTATCGTATTCTATTATGATAAAGAAGTTAAAGGGATCGTTTTAGATTTCACCAAGTTGGAAAAGATGCAACAAACACTTGCATCAGGTCCTACATTACTATTGAGCAAACATTTTGGCGTATGTTTTTGAGGTTGGAGTGTCCGCCAATGCGCATTCGATAGAGTTTTACAGAAGAAACAAGAAGGTGCCAATACTTTACTTGCTACCCAGCCCAAAGTAAAGAAGTCGCTGGTTTTATCCACTCAGGAACAAGTCAGCACAGCCGTGAATAAAATCATCCAGTCAGGCTTGCGAATCCGCGGGCTAAGATACTTAGTTTGACCCAGTTAGTTGCTGTTCGATTTTTATTTCCTTTAAATAGAAATGACACATAAAGCAGCAATGTTTTCAATAAGGAAGTACAACTACAGTTTCAACAAGACATCGAGAACAGAAAAGATGCAGGTGTCATGGAGTGAATTACAAGAAACTGTTGAGAACTTGCTACATTTATTCATTGACGTTGACTAGCACTCTATATACATGCATTCCTTTCTTTTCAAGCCAAGTCCTTTACACTAACGAGCTTACTCGTAGATTGAAAGTTGACAGAAGATGCTTCTTTCAATTGCTCCAGTAATGATTTAAATTTGGACAATTTCTTTTTGGGTTTTGCCGTTTTCAACTCTTCACGAGCCTTATCCAAGTGATCCAAAAGAATCGAGCGATCCTTGTGCAAATATCCCCTCTTATCTGGATCTGAATAGTATTGAATATCTTTTTGACTAGTTGGTCTTGCTTGAAGAGGTACATAGCCCTTTCTCAATAAGAAATAACTTGGATTAACGAACGCTCTCAAACCCAACTTTGAAAAATACCTCGCGGTGAAGGACATGTTGGCGTTTTCAATTTTGTCTATTGCTTGATCAGTCGCTTTTGATGCCTCAATATTTAGTGGAACATTGTAATCGGTTGCAGTTTTACCCAAAATTTTCACGCCATCTTTCAAACTTCCGGTAATGATTCCACAGTCCTTCATTACCTTGATAGTGAGTGTCTCCCCCTCCTTCAACGGAATTCTTCCAGTATTCCAAAAATCCTGGATCTTGCTCAAATTGACTTCGTGGTATTCTTTTGCGTTATGTGCGTTTCTGAAACCTACCATCGGCATCTGCTTGAAGTACGGAGTTTGACCACCTTCCATCCATATAGGTACTTTTCCTCTAGCCTTTTGTCCCTTTTGTCCTCGTCCGGAAGTTTTACCTTTGTTCGAAGAAGGTCCACGACCTAAACGTTTGTAACCCAGAGTAGATCCTTCATTTGGAGACAAGTAACCCAAGTATCCAATTCTTCGCGAAGTCGTTTTTAGTTGACCAGCACAAGAAGAAGCTAACCTGCTAACAAGGTGAGACCCAATGAACATTTGTTGAGCTATTCCTTTAGTAAGTACCTGGGAGACCTATGAAAATTTTTTGTCTTTTGTACCAAGCAAAAATAAGAAAAGAAAAAACAAAAAAATACAGACTGGAAAAAGAAAAAAATGAAAGCGACTACACGCAACTACCGAATACGCCACCGAATAAGGACACATTCTAAACTACCAACGTCAAACTTGCGTCACCCACGATCCAGCTCACCAATTACAATGTCAGCTACAGAACAGAAAGTACCCCAAGAAACTCAAGCTCCAGCAGCTGAAGAGCTGATTATCAGATCACTCGAAGAGGATGACGAATTTGAGGATTTTCCAGATAACGATTCAAAATGGGTCGCCGATGCCAAATTGAAGGAAGAAGCACTTTGGGAACAAGATTGGGACGATGATGATAACCAAGACGAATTTTCACAAAAGTTGAGGGAGGAATTGATAAAATCACAGAAAACAGCAAACTAATTGGTATAAATGGAGAATATAGACCATTCACAGAGTTAGAATGGTATTGGGACAGCTAAGGATGTTATGCAGAAGACCGTATTGGATACCATCCCCGCTCTCTGGGTGTCCCGTAAGTGCCCCTTTTTATTTTTGTTTCTTTTTTGATCAGAAGCTTACAACTCACATGGGAGATACTTTTGCGCAAAGAGCAATTAGTTGGAGCACAGAATCGGATGCAGCTGTTTTAAGCTCGAAAAAGTACATAGTATTGATTACAAATGTAAAGTTTCACAACAAACAAGTGGATGATCAATCGGCACCGATTGCATATATTCTAACTCTATTGTATCGAGAGATCTGCTGTCCTCTCAAATGACTTCTGTCCATTGCTCTCTACAGATTTTGAGGGCTCAGTGGCTCCGATAGTCATATATAAGATGCAATTTGAGCTAAAAAAATAGCTTAAAATTTTGCAGCACCTGGATAAATACTACGAACACAACCTCAACGAAAAGCGCAAATGGTTTAGTGGTAAAATCCTTGCAACGGTAGCAACCCGGGGGCCAACGATTCCGGGTTTGCGCATTTCTTTTTGATTTTTTTTTTTTTACACATCGTTCATTTTTATTGAAGATTGACAAAGGAGGTAGCAGTTGAAGATGTGTTTTCCAACGTTGAAGTGTGTGTGTGATTCATATATACAGAAAACAGAGGGTGCACTTTCTTGCATTTGTTTGGGTTTTTTTATTTTTATTTTCGATTTTTTTTTTTTTTTTTTTTTTTTTTTTTTTTTCTGTTTCCTTTTCAATT